>NW_028186612.1:1767362-1880011 GCF_003343005.1 Rhea americana
GTTGACCATGCACCAGCACTCCCAGGTCCTTCTCTGCAGAGCTGCTCTCCAGAAGGTCAGCCCCCAGCTTGCACTGGTGCCTGGGGTTATTTCTCCCTAGGTGCAGGACTCTGCACTTGCCCTTGTTGAACTTCAGGAGGTTCCTCTCTGCCCACCTCTCCAGCYTGTCCAGGTCTCTCTGAATGGCAGCACAGCCCTCAGGTGTATCAGCCACTCCTCCCAGCTTGGTATCATCRGCAAACTCGCTCCGTCYSCTCATCCAGRTCATTGATGAAGAAGTTGAACARGATGGGACCSAATACTGAGCCCTGGGGAACGCCACTAGCCACAGGCCTCCAACTAGACTCCACACCACTGATGATGACCCTCTGAGCTCTGCCTTTCAGCCAGTTCTCAATCCATCTCATTGTCCACTCATCTAACCCACACTTCTTGAGCTTCTCTAGGAGGATGTTATGGGRGACAGTGTCAAAAGCCTTGCTGAAGTCAAGGYACACAACGTCCACTGCTYYSCCCTCATCAACCCAGCCAGTCATTCCATCAGAGAAGGCKATGAGGTTGGTTAAGCAGGATTTCCCCTTGGRGAATCCATGCTGGCTACTCCTGATCACCTTCTTTTCTTCCATATGTCTGGAGATGACCTCCAGAATGAGCTGTTCCATCACCTTTYCAGGGATGGAGGTGAGGCTGACYRGCCTRTAGTTGCCTGGGTCCTCYTYCTTGCCCTTTTTGAAGACTGGAGTGACAYTGGCTTTCTTCSAGTCCTCAGGCACCTCTCCAGTTCTCCATGACTTTTCAAAGATGATGGAGAGCGGCCTGGCAACAGCATCCATATCAGTTATACTTGTGGACTTTCAGGGACAATGTTTCTGCTATTTCTAGCAATCCATTTGCATAAGAGGTAGGCATAGGCAGCCCCGTCAGTCTGAGCTAGTKTGAGCCACCACATGAATGAACTCTTCTCATCTGCTTCAGTGCGAGTCACTTCCAATACGTGAGGCATGAAGTGGGCCAGGAGCGCTTGTAGCATATATTTCAATTCAGTCATTGGTTGGAGCTGGGAATCATCCAGCTATGGAGCTGTTGACCCATTTGATGYACACAGCAAATTTGAAGGCAGATTGGATGTTGCTGGAACAAGGGGATGTGAAAAAGCACAGCACACCGTTTGCAGTGTAAAGCTCTGCATGGTGCCAGGTTAAGGGTTTTATTTTTCCCCATCACCATCAGTAAGTCAAATGATTATCAGAATGGATTGGGAGATCTAACGTGAGGCCTTATTGTAATTGCAGTTTTACAGAGATGAAAGGGCTGCGGAGACTGTGTAATACCAAAAGTACGTTAGCGTCATTGGATCTTATCTAACTAATTCCTTTACTTCTRGATCTAGGTAATGAAACTAAAAGTCTTCCATACTGCTCTTTATCCAACTAAAGCTCACTAGTCTGCTTTTGTCCAAAGCAGAGGAGAACAAAGATGTCACTTTGTAAAATTAATTGATTTAGGATTTTCTAGCCTAATGAATTAACTGTTTTGGATTTTATGGTGCTTAAAATAATCAACACATCAGCTGGAGGTCATATGCTTAGTTTACAATAAAAACAAGACAGGCAAGGTCTTTTACTGATGGCAGAAAATGAAACTTGGGTCTGTTTTTTTTGGACATTGTTTTATGAATGATTCCCAACTATCAAACTCTTTAAAGAAATTTATTTGAATAACGTATCCTATATAAGACAGTATATGTGTTGGGAACCAGTAACTGTTATTGCAGGTGTTTTGATAATCAAGCAAAACTTTTGAGAAGTTTCCTGACAAAGTGTRGGATGTATTAAGTGAAGGTCAGCACTATGCAGAGGACCCAATTCAAGTTTGGAAAAGTGTCTTATTAGTCACAGGAACATACATGCACATTGGATTGAGGTTCATGCTCCCCAAAGTTTATTCTGTTTGGGTCTCCAGGATGGGGTTTGTAAAGCACTCAGGAGCACCATCTCTAGTTTGCAAGCCAGCATATGAGATGTTTCTGCCAGTCTTATAAACGGACTGACCCACCAGTTGGGTTGTACAGCTCTGTGTGCCTGGGAGCTCTAGCATGGGTCAGGAGACGAACGGCTCTCCCCTCCCACCAGCGCTGGCCGACTCTACGTGGGGCGTTAAGTGCTTACTTTTCCTTTGCGTTGCACGCATTCAAACAGAACGGGCTAAAAGCAGCCCTAACTCCGATGTACACAACAGCAATAATTTCTCGATTTGTTCAGGAAACCAAGTTCTCCTCTCATAGTCCCAGGAGGGTTCATCATGGCCCTCGGTATCAACACAGGCCTGTAAGTGCATCAGCAGATGCGGCTGTCCTAAGATGACCGGTTTCTCCTGGGGAACCTGCAGGAAGGGAAGCCGTTACTCACATGCGYGTCGGCAAATGCTGCTATTCGTGACTCTTGTTTCAGGGTTGTTGTGAACAGTTCTCCTTAGTTGCCTCTGTGAGCCGGCCATACGGTTTGGTGTCAGATGTGTTGACTTAACCTTAGTATAAGGTTTCCATAGCTCTTAATGTTCATGGTCTTTTAACAGATCTGTTTAATGGTGAGTGAATTGCAGTTAGCAACCTTAACTGTAACTCAAACAGTTGATACTGTTTGTGGTTATGTAGGTGCTCCAGTGGCTTTTCCAGCCCGACGTGCCCYCTGCAGAGCCCAAGAGCCACTCGCCTGCCTTAGAGCCATGGAGGACTCGCCGCCACCATCCTACCAAGGCAGTGTGCCGTGCCCATGGCCTAAAATGACTTCAATCTATGCAGAAAAATCCCTCTCTAAAATCTTATTTATTAAGTGTTTGTCTTTTATATGGGGCACCTTCCCTCTTCATGCTTGTCAGAGGAGAGGTGTGCACCGAGCGGCCACCTCGCCTCCGAGGGTTTCTGAACGCCAAAAGGCACGAACGAGTGGAGCAYGTAGATGGGAAGTAAGAGCAGAGTTTTGGCACTGAAGTGCAGAGTTCTTAGCAAGGCACTGGCAGCTGGTTGCCATTCAGCACTKGCCTCAACTTGTTTGGCAAAGCGAACTTCAAAATGAATAAGCATTGAGGTGAGCAGTTAGCTGGTCTTTTCATCTCCTCCCTGGAAGAAGGTTCTGCTGCTTCCAGCAGAGCTAATTAAAATGTGGCTTCTGCCCTTGGGAAGGCAAATTCTGCTGTGCTAAGGATATTAAACTAACCCAATTTACTACAACTGCCTTTCTGAAAGAATTATATGGAGTAAGTTTTGACCATTAACTTCTGAACATATTGGAAACAATTTCCAAACTTGGATGTCTGAAGTTAATATCAAAGATCCTTGCTGAGATACCTATGCTAGGAAGCCAGTTGACTTGAACAAAAAAGGGCCATTTCAATTAAAAATAAAAAAGAAGAAGAAAAAGAGAGGAAAGATTCTGGACGATTTCTGTGATATTTGCACGTGATGTTTTGAAGGTGGTGAGCAATAAGGAATAGTTTCCTGTGTGGGCAACAAAGTTTTACAGTGTTGTTTTTATTACTTCAAAGCTAGAGGAAAACCCTACTTCCTCTGCAGTCAAAGGCACACTCATTGAGAAAAAACTAATTATGGCCCTTCCCTCCTTAAAAACTTAAATAATGGGGATTATCGTACCTCTGACATCTTGTACATTCACTGGCGATCACAGAAAGCTTTCAAGCAAATGCTGGGGATTAGTGCAGGCCAGTTTGTACAGCTTTCTAAATTTTTTGAATCAGAAACCCAAACYGCAGAAAAAAGTATGTGAATTGTCAGCAAATTTGTAGCATGAAGCAAAGACAGGTAGGAATAGATATTGCAGAAATCTGAATTTAGAGAAAGGATCGAAGCCAGGGCTACGGGATAAGCAGCTGTCTGGGTGACCCGGGACAGCTTCTGCGGCACTGGGGCAACCAGGGAGAGGCTGGGGGAGTGCAGATCCTGGGGAAGCTGGCCTGGCTCCCTGGGGCATTTAGCCCGGCTCTCCCTCCAACTGCGGTTTATTGGCATGGGATAACGTTATTAAGACAAGTCCGTACCATTAAAGTACCTGCACTAAAGGCTAACGAACAAGCTGATGGTTCGCGTTGGTCAGATGTGACGGCGSGGGCCGTTCACGCTGTTGTTAAACCGGCCCGTGGCTATGGCATGAGTTTGGAGGCAGAGTGTCTGGGGCTTCGTTTGGAAGAGCCAGAAGCTACYGCGGCGAAAATCCCGCCCCGAACAGCCGAGCGCCTCTCTCCTGCAGGCCCCAGCGTACCGGGCTGCAGCGTGTGTTGCAGAAGGATTCCTGCTGAGCGGCCTTTTTTGCAATTCGGCAGATTTCCTTTAAACATACTTTGGCTATAGTTAGGCTCTCACCTTTGAAAAAGCGGCATCTACCTGCCACCAGTAATTTTTAAAGAGGCGATCGAAACTCTCGTGCGCACCGGGATTCCCGGTTTGCTGCCGCACAAGTTTCCGGCTCCTGCTCCCGTGTTGCATTTTGCGCTTGAGGAGGGCGGGTGCAAGGGGGAGGCTGCGGGCTCTTCCTCGGGCGCCCGTTAAACCTCCCGAACGCTCGTTCCTGGCGCTGCCTCCCTCTACCGGCTTCTGCAGCCGCCAAGCAGCGCCGAGCGCGCTTGCGTTTCCCAGCYGCAAGAGGCTGGAGCTGGAGGACCGCCGAAGCCCTCGTCTCCAACGGCCCGAGGAGCCCGTTCAGGCGTCTCCCTGCCTCTTCCACTGCAAATCGCTGCTGTTTTGTCCGTTCCAGTTGTAAAATTGAAAGAAAGATGCACAATCTTCTGGGAAATTTACTTCTGTTTCAAGCTTTCTGTCTGCTTTTGACAGTGTTAGTAGCTTTTCCGTGTACATTTTTTACTGGTGGTCAAACAGTGGAACTGGGAGGGCTGTGGCAGGAAGGTGTCTGCTCTTCACCCGCAAAAACTGCTGGAGGTTGGCACAAGGTATAAAATCTCCTGTCTACTACTGCTGCAATGAGGAGGGAAGCAGGGTTACTGCGAGCAGATGAACTTCACTTCTGAATGCACTGTTTTGCGATTGGCGTCRATCGGAGGGATTATAGGTTATGGTATCTCATGATTGGACTCAGAAAATCTTCCCTTGTAGCATYCGAGCATCATTTACTTGCTTGAAGTGATGCTGTCATGATGTTGAAAGTCATGATATGGGGAACCTTTTGGAGGAGCGATTGCAAGGAGCAGAAGAGCATGCCCTGTGCTTCTACGTGTCTCAAACCTGCTCGAACCCAGACCTGCTCTCTAGGAATGGGGCGCTGGTTTGGGGGGATGAGATTATTGAAGGAGAGAACTGGATGGGTGAGGTTGCCTGCTTGGGTAGTGAAAGCCTGTGGTATGTAGAACAAATAAAACAAGCTGCACTRAAAGAAAGTATCCAAGCTGCACATCATCCCCTTTGGAAAATAACCCTGCAGGTCCCCAAAATCTGCCTCTGCAGAACACCAAGGTAACTATATGCTGTTCTGCACTTAGGGAACATTTCGGGGATCTGACTGGCAAACTGGTCTGTAATGGGTTTTTTAAATTTTCTGTCACCTAGCTGCCAGGAATAAGTTTTATGCTGCATTCTGTATATTCACTTCTGCCTGAAGCCCTCTCTCAAGTCCCTCCAAATTCTTTACCATAAAAGATAATAGGACACTGCAGCACTTCAGTAAATGGCATCCAGGACTGTTTCTGCACACCAAGGCACAAGGCATATTTGGAGCAGAACAGCAGTAAAGGGAGAGATGGGGAGGAATTTTTCTTCCCTTTGGAGTAGCTGGACTTTTGCCATCTGCAAGATCTGGAATCCACCCACTGTCATGCAAAATTGGCAGGTACTTAATAACRCTCCTTTTCCCAAGGCCCCATGGATACCCAGCCTGATGTTTTTTTGTAAGTACCCCATGAAAAACAATGCTAAATTTTGCTGTGTGCTGCTTTGGAGGTCACAGAGAGAACCTCAGCGGTGGCAAATGCAAAGCGTAAAATACTGTCATTGGGACGTAGTAGAGAAGGGGCCAAGTCCTAATCACATAAACAGATTCTCATATACTTTCTCTGTGCTATTTTATGAAGTGCTTATATAACTGAAAAGATTAACCTYGGAAAAAGAAGGATAGAAAACTATTTTTATGGCTTCGTATTTATGGCTTTATTATGGTCAAGGAATTAGTTTGCATTTTACAAAGCCGAAAAGRGGGGAGGAGGGAGAGGAAGGGGGCTGAATACGGAGAGATATTTGCAGGGCTCTCACAATCTTAAAGAAAAACTAAAATCCTGCGGAGTTATTGCTGTCAAATGCAGACACACAGGCAAATCCTAGAAAGGAATGGGACTTAGTATCCAGGCAACGTCAACGTTTTTTGTTAAACTACCGCCAGTGCTGCTGACAGCTTGTGCCACTTTATGGTCACACTAAAAAAGAAAATGCCTGACATCCCTGAAATCCTTAGGAAATAATTTCTCATCCATCTAGCAGATGCGAGGCTTGGCAATGAATAGCACATGCACATCTTGCAAAAATTCAAGGTTTGGAGCCTTTGATGAGTTTATGGCTAGGAAAGTGTGTGGATTCCCTGCCTCTTTTCAAACCAGGCACTTCATTTCCCCGAGAGTTCCTTATCTGCTCCCTTGGACACGGACACTTAATGTGCATTAGGGAATCGATCGTATTTGATTAAGAGGTTTATAAGCAATGTCTGCCACTGCGCTATGGGCTGCAGGATTAGAGAAGTCCTTGGCCAGGCTGAGAAAGCCTCTGCTTTTTTTTTTTTTTTTTTTCCTCCTGTTGTTGCCAGTACAACACAAATGCAAAGTGGCCAAAAGAGCTTAGGACCCTCGTTAATATGCTAATAAAGCTAATACGCTGGGGGAGAGCGTCCCTGCGTTTGCCCTTGTCCGGAGATAAGGTGTGACAGATGGGCACAGGGTGCATGCACCCCCTTGGGTTACTGCTGGTTCTCGTTGCGTCGGTCAGGCAAGTTCCCCGAAAAGCAAGTGCTCTTTGTGCTGAAAGTGTCAGTACAGTAAAGCTGACCCGTTTCCCGCATCCGCGAAGCTATGAAAGTGTGTGATGAGCCAGCCTCACTCTTAGCCCGAGGCAGGGAGACGGGAGCGCTCCCCGGCCACAGCGGCACGTTTTGTGCTCGCAGAGCAGCAGCGAAGCCGCCCGTCTGCCGGGGAAGCGCGTGGCCTCCCGTGACCGTCACCCAAGCGGACCCGGGAGACGCACCGAGCTTCCCGATGGGTTAGGTCGAGCAAAGCAAAACCCAGGAAAACTCGCTGCTGCCTGCGGTGGTATTTAGCTCACTGCTTGCTAAGGAGCTAAGCACCTTAGGAGCGGCCGGAGGAGATCCAGGGGAGCAGCTGAGCTGCASAAAGCCCGGCCGACTCCCGCGTACCCTGCGCTGTCCCTCCCGTGCCGGGTTTGCGTTGTGCCACATGGAGCAGGTCGGTGGCCTGAGCTGCAGCGGGGCTGGCAGGGACGTTGCACGGGGCGAAGCTGCTAGGAGCATCCGCCTCCGCTGCCAGCTCCATCTGCAAACCTCTTCTGCAGCCCGATCACCTCCAGGTTGTGCTTGAGGTCCTCGCACGGCCAAGGCCAGTGGCAACAACCGGGCCGTGGGGAGGAGTAGTTCGAGAGTGTGGATTTTCTAACAGGGGACTGCAAATAGGGAGGGCTGAAGGAAGCTTTGGGGAAGATACGCAGGAAAAACCACTCAGAAGATCGGTAGGAGTAGTGCCTGAGAAGCCAAGCTGCCCTGCCGGTGAGCCTGCTTTCTGCTGCGGAGGCCGGTGGGAGTTTGGTCGCTGTGGACAGGGGGGTTGTTGCTGCCGGCTCTGCTTCTGCCCTGTCCCGGTCTGAGCAACGCGTGGAGACATCTGAACTCCCCGGGGATTTTGCTGTTTGCCTTTTRAACGCCGAGGCTTGTAATAGGCAGCAAATAAACGGAAGGGAAAGCCAGGCTCTGCAGTCATCATAAATACCTACTTCCTGAGGTCTAGGCTTGCATTTTTCTTTAAGATTTTTAATTCCCTTTCTGGTTAATAGATAAGAGTGGAAGAAGGATCGCTCGAAGCGTGAGACCCACTGCCCGCCTGAGGAAGGCGTCTCGTCCGGCGGAGCTTTGGAAGGTTGTCCGTGGTCGAGCGGTGGCCCGGCAGCAGATCGGAGAGCGGAACAGAGCCCTGGAAATTCCGTCGCCTGTGCGTTGCCCGCGCTCCTTCCCCCTCCTCTGCCCTCCCGATGGGTATTTTGTTAGTGCTTTCTGCCTGAACGCCGGCGGCTGTGCCCAGATCTGGGAGCCTGGTGGCACTGTGCGACAAGGTCTGGTCCTCAGTAGTACTAGTTTAGGTGGTTTTCAAGTGAGCGTGACCAGGTGAGAAGAGCAGTGCGATCGCGCCGYGGTGCTGCTGAGCTAACCCAGCACCGAAGGAGGCAGAGGCGGGYGTCGCTGAAGAGAGGGTGACGGCACCCGCTGCAGCAAAGAGCGGGACTTGGSTGGTTTCTAGACCATCGTAGACATTATTCGGACTGGTCGCTTTGAGACCGGTCACTCCCGTCATGGCCTCTGTCTCAGGCTGTTCCCAATCTTTCCTTTCGTGCGCTGGCAGATTGCTGAATCCCTCTACCACCATGTCAGTAAGCTGGAGGATCTTTCTAACTGTGCATTAGTCTTAAAAATTCTGTAAAGGCTCTTTTGCTAACAAACTTGTTGTTTGGTCTGGATGCAAAAACCTCAGAAAAAAAAAGAAAGAAAAAGAAAAGAAGAGCTAGAAAGATTTTRAATGATTTCTCTTCCAGACCTCATGTATGTGATAATGAATGTTTCCTCCTGTGTGCTTCCATCTGCTCTGGCAGATCGTCAGTGATCTGGGTTGAGTAATCTCTTTGGAGCTCCAGCCTGGGAGACAGCCACGTGATGCACGTAATGCTTTACAGCAGCGTGAACAACACGGCGCGTTCTTGCAGAGGAAGAAGCAGAACGGACTAGTCCGACAGCCCTCCGCCTTGAGTCGGTTCCTGTCCGGCCCCTTGCCAGCCTCCTGCRGGACTTCGGGGAAGTCGCTCTGTGCAACGAAGTTACAAATCGTGCGGCTTGCATCTTTGGTGTAGTGCTAAAGATAAAAATGTGCAATAGGAAAGCTAAGCGTTGGTGATGGTCCGTGAGCAGTTTATCGCCTTGAACGGCAGAGTTAACAGGGCGAGTTTGCTGGGTTTTGGAATTATTCGTAATGTAAAAGTAAACAGGGTACTTGTCCCTCAGTCACAACTAAGGATACTTCGGAGTCATTAATTTATAGAAAAAATAAGGGCAAGTTTTTCTTCTTTGGTAAATTTTTTTTTATGCCCTTGAATTGTTTCTTAACCAGCAAATGAAGATCTGCGGTATTTGTTAGGGACTGGATGAACACGCAGACCTGGGGCGCAATGTGGAGATGCTGTGCGGGAGGTTGGAAGCATCTGCACCCGGTGGATTCCTCCAGTTCTGTTATAATCCCCTTGCTGGAGCAGTCCCGCTTGTGATGGCGGTGTAGCGTTGGATGATCCCTCAGGAATTTCTCCTTCTGGCGTTATGCCTGTATTTAGTTCGCTGGATTGAGATCCAGTCCTGKGTAATGTCTTTAGTCGCTCCTGTCAATATAGAGCCTGTGGCTATTTAGTAAGTAGTTGAAGCCCTTGCTGTAGCTGCGCAAGCCAGTCGTTGGGATTTGGGGAGCTTTGTGCTTGCGTTCGATGAGCGATTCGGACCAACACCCATCTAGAGCTACCAGCCTGTGTGTTCACTGTCAACAGAATGGGGTTGTCCGGCGTTAACAGATGTCCATGCTGTGTAAACCCCTGCACTGAAAGGCAGCTTTAGCTAGTCTGAACAAGGTCCTCAGGCTCTCAGCCCGGACCAGGAAAGCTGCACGGAAGGAAACTCCTTTGCCATCAAGCTGTTGCAGGCTTGACCTTCGGAGCTCCTGGTGACTGGTTCATTCCTTGTCTTGCAGCCAAACAGGGCGAGATCCCGCTTTGTCTCCTCGCTGCAGATCAGGAGCATCATCAGTGAAGTTGTGGAGTCAGGACTGAGGAAAACTTCTCAGGCATTAGCCTCCCTGTATCCGCTGTGTCGTAGGAACGAGCCCGCTGTGGGATCCTGTCAACCCCAAAATGGCACTGTCTGCCTTCCCTGTTGTTAGGGAACACTTCAGCTGATTTTCAACCCAAAATAGCAGATAATAATGATTCCAAGCGAGACGAGTCTCTTGGTCACCTTAGTTTGTGTGTATCTAGATTCTCCTGCTCATTGCAGGGAGCAGAGGGCTGGACAGAGAATTTGAAATGACTTTGAAATCTTGTCTTCSTGGCTGGATGTCAGGATGAGGGCGTTGCTTCAAATGTGCATGTTTGTCACCAAATTGTATTTTGTCGTAACTGAGCCCCTCCCCCTTCTCACAAAGAAGTGAGAAAAATGCAAGGAGGAAAATGTTTCTAATAAACTTTGCTGCCTCTAGTATTTCTTGTAAAAGCTCCTGMTGAGATGTTTGAGAATTTACGAAGTTTTAGGATTTGTGTTTGTCACACTAGACATACTGTAATTATTGGATCAAATACTGGTTTGCTCTTTGGAGCCCAGCGAGACTCTGGCGTRTGGAGGAGCCCCGTTTTCACATTACAAATGATAGCGCTGAAAGAGCGAGCGCTGCAAACGTGCGCAGCACCGCTTATTAATGAGATGTGGGGAAATGATAGGGTTACCATTTGGATGGGATCAAATTCATCCGTCCCAGCTTATTGGTCTTTTCAGATATGTACTCTGAGCCTGAAATACAGTATTTTTCTTCCTAGAAATCAYCAATATACCAACTCTACCATTGCTGTTAATCCTATTCCTGCTGGTTCATATTGTAAGCCCTGGAAGGGTATAATAGAAAAAATATCGCAAAGATACCAGCAATGTGCTTTATCAGTAATTTACCAAGTGAGCTGGAGAATCTAGTATACACCTTTGGGTCTTCTAAAATTAAGTAAAATTAAACTTTCATAGTTTTCAAGCCCAAGCAGTGCCAGCCCGACAGCTTCAGAGACTGAAATCTGTTTTAATGCACAGTGAAAGCAGCATGAAGCTTATATAAAAAAAAAGGAATAAAGACAAAACCTCATTACAGTGAAACACTTGGTTATGATTATGGAAAGTAATTGAGCCCAGCTTGGAATCATAAACTCGAAATTCTTTTATGGAGTGTGAGCTGGCCTCGCACCAGATGGAGAAACTGGTAGTTYGTATTTCTCTTTGAAAATGCAGGCAGTATGGTCTCTTCAAAGAGTGTGCAAGTGGTGTTCAGGCAAAACGTGTTTCTCTTGTAGGGCATTGCATCACTTATAGTCTAGAGGATTTTGTTTTTTAAAGGAAAGGTTTCTTTTACGTATTTCTTTGAGGGTTATTTTAATATTTTCCCAATTTTCTATTTATATAAAATACAGTTGCAGTTAAAACGAGTTAAAACGAGTGTGGTGTTATGAGGCCTGTGGGCATGCCTCCCTGCCAATGACAGTGATAGGAAATGATAATTTTACCAGCATCTGTCTACAGAATTGAGAAGAGAAATTTAGAGTAATTCTAGCTTACGGATAATTTTAAGGAGRACAAGGCAGAGAACAGTGCTGTGTTTTTGCACAGTATTTGCACCATCATACAGACTTTACACCTCCTTGCGATGAGTGGATCAGCTATTGCGTTTCAAAACTCTGATGACGCAGCCATCGCCTGCCGGTTGTGCTCYGCTCTGCTACGGCGTCTTCCACATTGCCAATAAGGGCAGGAGACCAAACCTTAACCCTCAAAACCCAGATCTACCTTGTAGAACAAATCTTTACATCACCTTCAAAACAAGGAAGATTTTTGTTGCGTTTGGGACTAAAGGATCACCTTAAATCACTGCTGTGGCAGTGGAAGGATGCAAAATGTGCTTTTATCCTGGGAGAAGGGGAATTGAAGAGCAGGAAGTGGCAAGAAGAGGGAGCAGCGCTCCCCACCTCTGAGCTCTTTCCGGGSCACCTGGGAGCAGTAGAGGCCTTTCGCAGGTTGGACTGAAGGTGCCTCTTGCCCTGACCCTCCTCTCCTCATGTGCCCCTCTGAATTACAGAAAGATAGTGGAAAGAGGTGTCTCTCTTTCCCTTGCTCTGCTCTAGTCTCCACTTAAGAAAAATTCCTGCTGCTTCCGAAACGGGGGAAATCAAGTGTGAAGAGAAGCAGATTCAGCATGTTGCTTTGCTTGGACAACATGTCTGCATAATGTTGTTTCGCTCGAGTGTCCAGGATTGTAGGGAAGCATTTCATACACGTGCACGTGTGTTGGTTCCCTCTCCCAAAATCRGTTTATTAAGATGTTGTGTGCTTGGCGCCTCCTAGAGTGAGGTGTTTTTTTTCTCCTGTAGCTCAAAAMAAATATAACGTGCTATAACTAATTTGGGAGACTTTAAGGTAGCTCGACAAGAGTCCWCTTCATGGTTGTTTGGTAGGGATTGGTGGTTTTGACCTGCAGAATTTAGATGGCCTCAAAGGAGCTCTTTGAAGCCCAGCTTTTTATTATTAGTTTTACAAGAGCCTTCCATTGGAATCATTAAGAAGATGTAGTAGCTGGTGTAAATGCTCTAATATCTGCTCAAACATTAGCTGTGGGAGATAAAATGATCATACTCAACACACATACTGGGTTTTTTTTTTAACAAATTACTGTGAAAGTCAGTGCTGTCTCATTTTCTGGTAGCTCTGTGGAGAAACGTTAGGGTCTTACTGCCTTTCTAAATTAGGGGAAATGAGCCCTCCTGGTGCAATGGCCCTGCTGGAAAAGGTCATCAGCTACTAAGCTACTGTTTATCCTTGGCTTTGGCCAAAAGGGGGCTGTTTCTGTGCTGAAGCAATACCAATTTTTATCTCATTAAAAAGGGATTTAAATTATTTGGTTGCTGATGACAGTAAGTCATTCTCAGCAGTACTTTGGCCACTAAGGAATGAGGAGGAGAAACTTGATGTCCAGATCACRTTGGTGGTGTAGGGAGTGTTGTTTRTGTCTTTGGCCAAGYGAAGGCTGGCAGGGGAACTTGGTAACCATCTCCAAATGCATAGAAGGCTGCTCCAGAGCAGAAGGGAACGATCTGTTCTCCATGTGCACAGCACATAAGACAAGAAGCAGTGGACTTAAATTGCAGCAAGGAAGAGTCAGTTTTGATATTGGGGAAATGTTTTTCAAATGAGAAAGACTGTAAAGGCCATTGCTGTTATGGGAGTAGCTTGAGAGCTGGCCCACAACACAGATCATGACACAGAGCCTGACTCAGGCTTGGTGGCACAAGAGTGGCAGAAGGCAGGGAAGGGACAAGGAAGATGGAGCGTGCAGAACTCAATATGACTGTCACACAAGTCCGGGCAGGGCGTGATGGGCTTGGCACTTCTTACAATGAGAAAAGTATTTAGGTAACCCTGACTTTCCCCTACTGAGCCTTAAACACTTCTTCATTGCTCCACCTGCTTCTTCTTTGCACCAGATTAGCTGTGAGCCCCAAGGGAAGGGTTGGAGAACAAGCTTCTAGAAAGCAGCATGCAAACAGGTTGCAGAAGGTTGTCGTTTGGTGAAAAGCACTGAGATCTTTATATGCAGAGCTGAAATTTGTGKCTGAGGCATTCACTGCTGAGAGCACAAAGACTGGGTTAAAAGGGGATAGGAGGACAAGTCAGGAGGGGGAAGATTGTGAAGAGCCTTAACTTAGTTGTTCTAGTTCCTCGCTTGGATATAGTGACAGCCCTACCTGGAAGATAATTAAGTGTCTTGTTAATAAGTACGTTGATTATTTTATTTAATAGGTTGAAGAACAAAGTAGCCCTCTGTACTGCCCTCTCCCATGTTCTCCCTAGAGTAATGTAAGCAAGTGCTGAAGGTGGCTGAGGAACCTGTTGTCCCTTCTGCAGCTTTGCTCAGGCTACCTGAAGCCCTGGGACATTCTTGCACTGATGCCTTCGTGACACACCTCTTTCTGAAAGACTGTAGCTTGCAAGGACACTATGTTRACAGAAGTCTTTTCCCCAATAATTTTGGCCATTTTTTTCTTCTTTCTAATGATATTAAGTCATGCCAGCAATTGTGGGCATGAAAGAAAGAGGTATGCTTCTTTGGGAAGGGAAAAGGTGGTATGTCCTTTAGCTCCTCCCAGGAATGAAAAAAATGAGACTCTTGTTATTCATACAGGGTTTGATTTTTGACAGAACTGATCCTCAAGCTCCAGTGAAGTCTGGAGGAGAAGCTCATGCTCTGTAACTTTAAAAATAAAGCCTTTTTTTTTTTTCCCCAGAGCATTTGCTTTTGCTGTAATCTTAGAAAGATTGGGCACGGCAGTTTGACCATGCCTCGATTTGTGCCTGCACTTGTTTCCAGCTGCTYGAGATCCAGCCCACAGTCTTCAGCCCTTTCCTAAAATAAAACAGCTCTACATCTACAACCTCGGAGCCAACCATAATACGCCCCTGCCCCGTACGGGGGAGTAAGAGCCCCGTGAAAATTTGTCTCTTTAGAAAGACCACAAGGCAGATTTTAATCCGCTCGTGTTGCAGGCGGCCGCCCTGCGCGCCTCCTGCTTTGCAGGCAGCAAACGTGAGCGGGGCGATCTCTGCCCGGCGCGTACGTACAGCCGGTACGCGGCCCCGGCTGCAGTTTCCAGAAGGTATCTGCCTTCTTTTCATGAACTGGCAGCAGCTCTTGCCCATTAGTCCGTTAGTCATTAGTCGCGGAGGGCCGGGCGCTTGCGAGCTTGTCGATACGCAGCTCTACTACGCCGTGGCCGCGAAGACCTAGCGCGCGTGAATCAAAATAGTCGGGTGATGTCATGGCCCRGTGCGAGCGTGCCCCGGCCGCCTGCTGCCAAGAATTGTCCGTACCGGCGCGGTTTCCTTTTACAGCCTTTTTGAAGAGTCATCATGCAGAACTGCACATGACAGTTGCCTTCAAGAGGGCCGGGGGCTCCTTTGCATAGTTAGTGGTTTTTAAAAGGAGGGAACTTCTCAGCYGGTTACTGACCTTTTCCGCCTGAGCTGATCCACCGGGACATTTTGCTTCGGTCTCGGAGGCTTCTGACGGCTGGTGGATAGGAGCTCTGCTGCTGCAAGGAGCACAGACGTCGAACCTCTCCCGGCGGCCGCAGATATTTGCAGGCTCGTCACTGTACGCTGCAATTAAGACCGGCAGAGCGTTGCCTGCGAGGTTTGGCAACTCGCTGCGGGGCCGCTCTCTGCAAAGACTAAACCAAGCACGTTCGAGCTGGATTTCCAGCGCGCCGCGCTTTTTTCTTTCTTTTTTTTTTTTCCCCAGCCACATGGTCTTTCCGAAGTTTTATTTCCTCGCGCTCGGGCTGGCGGTGTAAGCGGCGCCTTTCCCTGCCCCTCGTGCTGCCTTTCGGTCCGGTCTGCGTTTTCTCCTTCGGTGCTGGGTATGCCTGACAGCTGCTGCTGCTGCTTGGGTGCATGTTGCAGCTCATGAAGCGTTTTGGCAGTTTTAGAGGAAGCAAGAGAGGAAAGGAGCAGTGCAAAAGCTCYGAGAGGCGCCAGTCCGACCCTCGTAGCCTGCTAGGTAGGGACCGTCTGCGTTCCCCATCCTCAAGGACGTTACTCCGTGGGAGCGTGCAGTGGGGTGGTATCGAGTTTTGCACTTCCTAATTTCACTGACGCGTTGTGCGGTAAATACTGGAGAGTRTTTTAATGGGATTTTGCCCCAGAGGGGAAAAGCTAAACTCACAGCTGTAACACAAGTCAGAAATGATTTTTAGGGGAAACGTTACAGTACACTTTGCAGTAAACTTTATGAAATGCAGTCTACAGGGCTGTCAGCTGTGTACTTCAGACTAGTGTACCTTTAATTGAAAAACTGTAACTAAATGATGAGTTAGGGCCAACATTAYAGCTTGAAAGACAGATTTTCAGTACAGAGAAATTGCATAGCCATCTGATAAGTAATCCATTTTAAAACATGTCCTTGTGGTACTGTAGTTTCCAATGCAGTTGTGCTGCAGTTGCAATTAATTGCAGTTTCTCAGTTAGAAGTTTCCCTGGTTGTTGATACAGGACAGGTGCTGAGTTGTGTGGGAGATAATATCTGTGTATCAGATAAGGATAAATTGGCCGGGACACAGGGAGTGTTTTGGCAGGATCTAGACGTGTTTCTTAAGGCTGCTGGAGGAGTATAATGTTTAATGTATTTCCTACGCTGACTGACGGGAGTTGTTTTAGAGCTCTCTGGTTCCCAGAAGACCATGAGTTCTGCYGAGAGACTCTGTCCCGTGACTACAGTGCTTTAAAATGATGTTCTACTGAGTCAGGCAGACAAGTTCACTGAGGCTGACGGCTCTGCAAGGCTCTTTTTACCCTGTGTCAGGCAGGAGTCACTGCATTAAACTCAGCAGAATGACCAAGGTAGGAGACGTGGTGGACCACATGGACGGGCTGTAGAGGTGCATGCGGATTTAGCGAGGAGGAGTTGCTRTTGATGGATGAGGAGTGGCTGTCCGTCCAGAAAGCTTGAATTTCTATTACTTACTGTTTTGAAATTTATTTGGTGATCATTTGAGTTGTTTTTAATGTCTCCCCCTAAAAAAATGGTTTTCCTTTTTTTTTTTTTTTAAACCTATTTTATACAATTAAGTGTTTTTAAAGCTAAGGTACTGCACCTCATTCTGAATTTCCCTAAACCAGTCTGAGTGTGTTTGTGCTGACGTGATGTTAAGCTCAAGCTGATGCGAATGAGATGCAAYCCGGTCTTTAGAGTTTCACAGCGTAAGCGAGATGTACAGAGGCAGGCGACAGAGCCTTTATGCAAGAAGGGGGCAAGATCTGTTTTATAGATTGCCCAGATCTACAGAAATATTCTCAAGTTCTGATTCACACTCCTAAATTCCCRTGGGCAGAAGCATGTGTGTGACTTGTTGACTGAGTGATTAATGGCACTTTGAGCTATTAATTAATCTTCTTCCCCATCAATAAGTTGGCGATAGCCAACATCTGCAAAAGGATTTGATGCTGGTATGAGCAGAGCGTTGCAAGTAAACTTCCTTGGAGGCGAGCTCTGAACCCGCTGCTAATCTTCCTCTGCAGAGAAAATAACTCATCCTGCAGCAGGAGCATTGGCTATGGGAACCTTCCACATTTTTGATAGGGTTATGAAAAGATCTGAAAGCGTAATAGGCCAAAAAATATGTTCCTCCTTCATTGTCCTTTCCCAAAGTTGGCTGAAAAGTTTYGGTGTTGTGAAAGGGCTTTACTGTATTTTGGGCTCCTCGGTGCTGTGAGTTACATGGTTTATAATCCAACAGGTAACGAGCAGCCTAACTAGCTTTGAGGAGCAGACTCTCACATTAATCTAGCTATGTGGTACGCAGACAGAATTATAAATACATTTACGCTACCAAATTTGCATAAATTATTCCTGCAAAGCACAACCAGGTCAGTTCCCTGCTTCACCTTGTCCTCCTGAATGGAGGCCACCARGCTGCTGCTGGGATTGCCTCTGCGATCCCTCCGGAGCCTGGCTTCCTCTCGGGAAGCAGGTTAATGCTTGCAAATGCTTTTTTTTATTTAGGATCATGTAGGAGCATTTGCAAGAAGCAGCCTCAGTGGCTCACCTGGCTCGGGCACGCGCCGGTGCCTTCCCCGTAGCAATCTGGGTTGTGCTTTCCAAGCAGAACGGGGTGGAGGTGGCTACGGGAAGCGTTTCGTGCCAGCGCGGCTCCCGCAGGGCGCGCACCGGGCTCGGCCCGTGTCCGCCCTGCTCCTCCTCTTGCGATCGTGCAGGTGCACGGTGGTGCATTCAGCCGCGGGCTTGCTGAATGGTTTTGATAATTCTTTTCAGCAACGAGATGGGCAGGGAAAGATAGACAAAGGGCCAGCGGTACCCCAGAACGGCGTGTTCTGTCACTTCTGATTTTTCTCAGCCACCTCCTGTAAGAGTCTGTTCATCTTTGTAAAGAGGCCTGGGCCAGAGTGCTTTCTTTCTTGGGGTAAATGCCATTGCAACTAAAATGTTTCTCAAATAGTGCTTTCTTATAGAAATCAGTTGAGCTAAGCCCAGTATTTCCTCTGCACCGATGAAGAGGTTGACTTCTCGGCAGAGAAGTGGAGGTAGAGTTGCCAACCATGGAGATAAACTAGGATCTCTCTAAGTCCCCATCAGTCCCCGCATGCCGAGTGAACAGCGGGAAGAGACCTCAGCATGGCCCAGAACAGAGCAGAAATGGAGAGCATGTAGAAAAGTGAAGGAGAGTGGCGTGAACAAGAGTGAGATGTGAACGTGAGGAGGAAGCRCTGCGAGGCGAAGGTTGGTAGCTTTGCCCGTAAAGAGGAGCCACCGGCAGAGAGATCCGGGAGCTTGAGGTCTCCACCAAGTGGCAGAGAAGGGCTGGGATTTTCACAGCTGCGATGTCTGGAATTATACAAAATGCACCCAGCCTCGAGGTCCCAGCTGCACATTTCCTCCTTCCTGCCACGGGTGCCAGGTCTCTGCTTTGTCCCTTCTGACCTGCATGGCGATGAGGGGGCTCCGGGGTCTCTAGACCTAAGGTACTGGATACTGTATTTTGGAGTATGTTTAAAGCATCTTTGTGGTTCGAGTCCTATGGAAACGTCTTCTCCACGTGGTCAGAAACGCTCTGAGTTTCTTCCACAGCTAATCGTTGTCCTTCCCTGATAGCTGGAGCCGGGGGTGAGTTTGGATTGTKTGTAGAGCAGAGAAATCATGGCCTCTTCCCTCCTGACAGCAGAGATGGGACAATCACATTGGTGACTACTGTGTGTGGTTACCATGTTATGCGTGACTCTGCACCCAGCTTAGATAACAGTCCACGGCATGGAGTTACACTGAGCCAACAGGCGCACGGCTTACAGCGTTTAAGTGCAGTGATGGTGCAAATGTAGAACAAGGCGRTGCTTCAGACTGGCTCCAATCACACGTTGTCAGCACAGTTGAGATAGATACTGGTTGCAGGTTGTTGCGCYGAGAAATGGCAGGAAGGGGGAAGTGGCTGCAACAGGAGGCACCAGCTGAACTCCTGCTCCTCTGGCCTGGGGAGCTGTAGCCCATCAGACATTTTCTGCCAAAGCAGGTGGTGCTASTGGTGGGAGGACCCGAGCTGAGATGTTTGTCATTCTGGTAGGATGTTTCTGATATGAGGCAATGGGGAAGAAACCACGGTGACAAAATTCCTGGAGAAATGAGAGTGATGAGGTTGCTGTGCATTCCCGGTGTACGGCACTCCAGCGATGAGAGTAAAAGACAAAAGAACGGAAACTGCTCCTTAAAAGCAGCTACAAGAGACTGGGCAACTATCAGCATCAGACACCGGGACCTCTTCAGTTTGTTAATGATTTTCTCAACTAGTTTTCATGCTCTGTTGAGCTGACAGAGGTTTTAGAAAATGTGCAGCCCTGACTGATCAGTGCCAATTAATCTTGTACTAAAGAGAGCTCCAGGACCTGGGAGCTGTGAAGCTTGTGCAGCTGGTTGTCAGGGAGCAGAAAAGCAGAGAGGAGTTCAGTGAAATATCGGAGACCTTTTCCCACCCTGTTCTGCTTCCATGTGTTCGCTCTCCTGCTGCTTTCTGGCACACACCACCAGGGTAGATACTCACATGAATCCTCACACCCAAAGGCACTCTGAATGTGGAGAGAAGGGTTGTACCCATGGAGCARTACAAGCAGCAAGGTATTTTCAGGCAGGTGTTGGTGTATGCCAATAGTAATAAACCCCACAAARCCTCCGCTAATTTGGTGGTGGTTCTGGTTAAAAGCAGACATGAGATTCAAAGCAAGGTACATTGAGCAGAGTCCTCCCTCGCCCCTGGTGCAGAGCTGGGTAACCTCCTTCCTCCTGAGCCTTTTCATCACCCTTATGTTGCCTTAAAGGAATGTAGGCTCCTCAGAAAGAGTTATCTGAGGGTGCCAATAATCCAAGTAATTTCTTTTCAAACATTACTTTTGTCTGAAAGGCAGGTGATTGATAGATGTGAAAATGCAGTAAGTCCTTTTGAAGGACAGACTTACAGATCATTCCTACAAATGGACCTACCCACTGACRCTTCCTCCCCAGCCCTACGGGGGCTCCATGCAGCTCTGTGCACCTATTTGCAATGTTCAATGCAGAATATTTATATTACTGTAAATGACATTAGTCAGCATTGCCATGCTGATGCCAGTACTGTCTGCAGTGGGTGAGATGAGCTGGGCCAGCCTCRGAGCAGAGCAGGACATTCCCTTTGGTGGGGCCTTTTGGAAACGGTGCTGGTTTTAAGCAGCAGGAGTGCCCGGGGGGTCCTTGTGGCTATGGACCTTCCACTGAATTCGGCTTTCAGGTGTTGGACATTAGTGCCTGTCAGTGCGTGTATTTGCCTCCCCAAGGCAGATGCAGCAGAAAAGACACTTCAGTTTATTACTGTCTTTTATATATAAGGTATATTTTTCTTTAATTTTGATGCTRTTCAAATGGTGTCATTTGGCAGAACAAGAGGAATATTATCCCTGAAAGACAAAGAAAAACTAAAAGCAAATCTTGGGATTAAATCTAGATAAAGCAGTGAAATACAAGTATGAGGCAAAGAAAGAAGATTCCCTGAGGTTGAAGGTCACTTCCAATGTACAGAGGAAATCTGTATATAAGCCTGGAAAAATATCTGTGTTATCTTGTCATATAATTAATTATTTGATTCATTTTTTAGTTATAAAGGTGAAAAGAGTATAATGCAGACAACACTTACCTATATGACATCTTGGTTTAAAGACTGCAGCCTGGAGTCCCTTCATGCTGAATGCTAGATAATCACCATTTATGTGCCGAGAATCACTGGAATTACTGATTTCAGTGTGTGATCAAGATTAGTTTCAGCCTTATTGTACCAGTTTGGAGTAGTGTTGTGATTTTTTTCCCCCTTCTTCTTTACTTGTATTTTTCCAAGGCCCTGACTTTCAGAAGAATTTCTGTATGAGAAGCTGTTATCCTAGGTTGACTTCCAACTTGATCTGAGTGTACTAACCGATACCACAATTTATTTGCACTTCCGTACATCCATATTATAAATGCTTTTGCCAGAGGTTAAAAGCAAATTTCCAAAACAGATCTGTTTGCACAGCATAAAATTCCTCTTGACAATAGCATTTAGGCAGGTAGGTGCTTTTGTTTAATTAGAAATCAATGTTTTGGACTATTGACTCCCTGCTCAAAGTTTCAGTGAATTGCCCAAGAATGCAATTTAAAAGATGTTGTTAAGGCAGCTTGTTTGTCAGGTTTATTGGGTCAGCAAATCCCAGGAATTACTAGGATTCAGCTGTTTTCTACGTGGCTACTTTCACCTTTATTCCTGTCCAACCTAAAAGCAGCTCAAGGACTCAGAAGTGCTGTGAGCAGTGTGATTTAACTTCTCAAAATTGTTTTAGCCACTTTATTGTCATTACGGAGCTGCACTGAAACGCGAAGGCTTAAGTCTCAAGAGATGAGGCTCTGCTCCGTGAGACATCACCACGCTGTCGGCAGGCTTGGCTTTGAGGCTTGGGTTCTCCACGCTGGCAAGGTCACGTGGCCTTACTTGGTGCGAGGACACAGCCCGGCAGTGCATCCCACGCTGGCACAGAAGAGTTCCCATCTTARTCCTTTTTCTGCTGCTCTTACTTTGGTACAGTTACAGTGATTTAGCTCCAGGATGGATGAAAGGAATAGCTCATGTTAATTAAGCTGTTGTTTCTTCAGAGAATTTTCCAGGCGTTCAAAAACTGCTGTTTCCCAGGAGTATGTTCTCAGTGTGGTAACAAGGAAGCTTTTGAAACGCTCAGAGCTACAAGGATTGTTTCATGGATCCTGTCCGTCTGGCCCCATGGTTTTATTTTGGTCAGTGAGGGAATTATGGTACAGAGGACTCTCGGGAGAAGCGCTGCCTTTCCTGGCTGTGATGCTCTTGGAGAGGGACRGGATGATTTGTGGTGTCTCTGTTGCTTTCTGCTGGCTCCGAGTTACTGTGACAGCAGGGAGAAAGCTGCAGTGAATGCTGCAGGCCTCAGCTTAGGTGCAGGAATGGCTGGGGGCTGCCTCTGACTTCTAGGGCCGTGGGTTAGTGCAGTAGCATCTTAGTCTCCCACATGATGGATAGACATTGGGCCTTCAAAAAGCGCTAGCGGGAGGAAAGCTTCTGCTGCACGCATTTGTAGATATGCAAACATCAGAGACTTCTGACTCTGACATTCACTCGAGCTAATGGGAACAAACTTACGAGCTGATACTACACCATGCGCAGTTCCCAAGTAGATGCAGCCATCACATGGGCTGGCAAAATGCTAAGAGGTGTCAGCAAGAAATAAACTGAGAACTAGTCTATCGCAGAACTCTGGAAGGAGATGGACTTCCATCATACAGCAAAGTTCAATTCCATTTCAGTGTTTTCATATAATGCTGTCTATCCCACAGGCAATTAAAACTCTTGCCAAAATTGTTATGTGTGGTATAATTAGAGGTAATGAACAAGATTAGTACAAGAAACCAATTTAAGAAATAGAGATAAGGGAACATGGGTAAGTGAGACGCAGAGTCAACAGGATTCATGAGACAGATGRACATGGTGAAAGTTTGAAATTGCAAGGCTCTTGCTGCAATAGTGGCAAAAACATAGGGTGTCAGAGGCCAGGACTGTGCCAGCCTCACTGACAGAAGGACTGAGCTTTAASGATAGGAGGTTGGAATAGTACGGATGTTTTCCAAGGGAAATACCTGAAACTAGGTATAGTCAACACTCAGGAATCAATATTGGGACTAATATTCGTTAGTGACCTGGATGACAGARTGAACTGTCAACRGGTYRGTGAGAGATACTGAATTGGGTGATRGTTAGCACCCCGAGCAACWGACCTTCAATCTTGAGRGACCTTGGGAAACTTGAGRATTGGCCAAGAGAAATCTCRTGAACAAGAAGTGCCTCATCTGGGGTGAAATGATCTGATGCTGGGCATGACTGAATAGCAGCTCTACAGAAAAGGACCTTGGGGTTATGGTGGATACCATGTTGAAAATGATCCAAACATCTACTGCCATTATGTCCTGGACTGCATTAGAGGAATGGAGCAGTCCAGTCAAGGAAAGTTATCACCCCCCTCTGCCTGTTGGTAGTATGGCTGCACCTGGAATGGTGTGTCCAGTTTGTGGTACCCTAGTCCAAAAATTGCTTAGAAACTGGAGAGGGTTTCCCTGGAGCATCACTAAGATAGTCATGAGCCTAGAGCACCTGACCTGTGAGAAGAGGATGAGGCACTAGGGCTGTTTTTGTCCAGCAAAGAGAAGGCTAAGGGGCAATCTAATAGCAGCCTGCAACGACCTTGGGTGGAATTAAAAAGATACTAGAGACAAACTCTTTTTGGAAGTGATAGATGGTAAAACAACAGATAGAATTTGTGGCTGAAGAGGTTCAGATTGCATATTAGTAGAAACATGGAGGGTGGTGCTGCACTGGCACAGGTAACCCAAAGCAGTTGTGGACTCTCCATCCTTGGAGGTTTTCAAGAGTCACCTAGACAAAGCATGACTGACCTGGTCTAGATTGATWATAGACCAGTTTCAAGCAGGAGGCTGGAGTGGAGGTCACCAGAGGTCTGTTCCAACCAACATTTCTGTGATTTTGTGGGTATCTCAACTGTTCCAGTTGTGAGGAAAGCTGGAGTTGCCATTCTCCTGGTCATGGATCTTTTCCCACCAAATTCTCAGTGTTGACATACATTTGCCCTTGTTTTTATAAGCTATGGCCGGTTGTACAGCCGATTCATATCAGCAGACCAGTGGAAGGAGAGCACTGTGAACACCAAGACGGAGCAACACCAAATCATTCGTTGGTCTGACAAAGGCAGAGYGAGTTGTGTAGCATGCAGAAGGCACTCGGAGTTAAAGGCTGCCTTCTGGCTATTTTGTACAAATGAAGTGCGGCCTTGAGAGCCCTGGACAGTTACTAATGCAACCCTGAGCTAAGCAGTGTCTGGGCATCCCTGAGCCGCTGCCCCACTTGGAGAAGTATTCATTTACCAGCTTGAGGAATTGCAGTGGGACTGGGTTTGTATCAGCTATCTGTCACTATAGCAACTCCTCACTTAACCAGTCCCCGTACTAAAAATAGATCACCTTGATCTCAAGGAAAGAAAACCAAGGGAAATCAAAAGGGACAGTGATACGCGAAAGCTGTGGAGTCAGCTATTGACTCAAGGATGGAGCATTTGAAATCTCTTATAAATAATCTATCATGTAAAACAAATATTTGAGAGGAATCCATCTAATCTGGAAACCTCCCAGCATCAGTCGGTTTGAAGTTTTGGCAAAAGGCATACATTATTTTTTATCAGAGAGAAGTGTTTAGAGTTACCTTCGAGCGCACTGGGGATGCTGAAAGCTGTGTGGGATGTTGCTAGGGGGGGGTTATGATGTGTAAAGGGTCTTATCTTTCAGGTAAGCAGATCTGCAGCTCTGTCATTAGATCCGGTAGCCTCATATGCATTTATATAACATAAAGTAAGCCATCAAAATCCCTACTCATTATTGAAATTGTTACTAGTATCTGTGGAAGTCTGTGAAGGATGCAAACCTGAAAAATGTTGAATGCTAGTAGTGAAGTCTCTGCTATCTCATGCTGAAGTTAATAGGAGTCGAGTGTTTTGGCACTACCGTGTAGGGACAGGGTCCTCTGTAAGGGAAATACAGATCATACTCAGTAGTATTTTTCCTCCAGKCCCAGCTAGTGGTTACCTCTGAAGGTAATGGAAATGTATCTCCATGAAGGGGGTAGTAGCTGGTTGAAGGCAAAATAGCAATAAGATGAACAGCTTGTTCCACAGCTAATGAGCTGCAGAATTTACTGAAAACATTTTTGGTGGAAAAAGAACCAGATTTGCATCAAAACAGTCCACATCTCATACATGGTATACGTGGCACCCAGGAAAGGGTTAATTTAGCTTTCAGAGGTGGCTGGAATTAGCATCATGTAGTCAGCAGTATCAGTCAGCGAGAGTTTGTTCTTGATAAAAGGGCAGATTATTTTAATGACCTTTTTGGGTTGACAGTTTGCAGACATAGTTGATACTGAAGTGTGTAGGTATTTGGCTGCCCCTACCTTATATATTRTCATAATTATTTTTATTTAGCATTATGAATTACATTTTTTACATTTAGTTTGTCTTCTAGAAAGAAGATAAGCAGTTTTCCTGTGGTAACATAGATCATCACAGGAGTACATCTGTGCAGTGATATTTCTCAGTTCTCATCACTGTAACTTTTCAAACTTGAAACATATAATTATAGAGAAAAAAAGTAGGATTAATTCTTATTTAATTTTTTTACTTCAGTAGAGATCGACTACTTTCACGTCACCTGGGGATCTGGCCCATATTCTTTACCTCTTCACTAGGTGCTCTTTTTGATCAGTTTTGGAAATCTGAAGAAACCATACTGCAGAGTAATTAGAAATCCCAAGCACACTCCCAGACTGGACACATAGAAGTGTGAAAATAGAAGTGCAATTCTTTAAAGAGAATAAAGTTGTTCACTGAAGAGATCCAGTGATGCGAAGCCCATAGGCTTACCCCAGGCACGAATCTGGCCTGCTGTCACTGTTGTCTGGGGGAGAGCTACATCAAAGTGCATGTTTGGCTGAATTTCTCAAATATACAGCCATGACTGAGAAGAAGATTAGAGCAAATTAAYTTCATTCAAGGTCTTGTGCATTCATAGTTAGCTGAGTCTCCTGGAGATGTTAGTTTACATTAGTGGAGTAACATAYATATATATAAATTGTAGTTTACAATATATAGTATATAATAGGTGATATATATTATATAATTATAAAATATCATACAGTGTTGTTATTGCTATATATGCTGAAAGGCAAAAATTTTCCCAGATCACAGGAGTTATTGCCAGGAAATGCTCTGTTTGGTGCTTTTACTCCCACCTTCAGCCTGGCAGCAGATTTGGCATGGACACAGAATTTGCTCTAGGAATGAGCAGAGCTCCTGGTACTCTCTATAATTCTCTCTATAGGACATATTCATGGAAGTCAAATTCTTTTTTCCTCCCTTAGCTGGCAAGACCTCCGGGTGGTCAGAAGAGCTCCTTCCTCTAAAGAGGCTGCTGCTTCCACTGGGCTGCCAGTCTCCTCCTTATCCCAGAGCAGGTGACAGCTTTCTATTGCTGTCAGATTTGCTTTTATTTCCTTGTGTCCCCAAAGGAGTCCAGAGTTTTTCTTTATGTCAGCCAGGTCCTTCTTTAAAAGTTTATGGAGATCCTTTCTGGCAGTGGTAATAAGGAAATTAGTTTATTTGAACTAAGAAACAAAAAGCTTAAAAAATAAAAGCATCGTAGTGTAATTAGTTACAAATTTTCCTAAAGATAACACAGGAAGATACAAAACACAAGGCAAAGCACTGAGATCCCTACAAGAAATCCCAACAGAACAAACTAACCTTGAGATGTGAGAGAATAATACAGGAAAACTGTAATATTCAAAATTAATGAGACTAACTTAGGAGACTCACACAGAAAGGATTACATTATGGTAGCGAGCTGCCAGGTGATTTGAAAGCCTACTATGAAAAACATGAGTGAGTAGCACTCTTTAAAATTTAATTGCAAAACTGTCTGGGAGATAGAGAGATGCTGCTCCTCTGATGGCAGAGCTGGCAACTGGTCAGGGGACCGAAGGACATGCTTGATGCTTGCTCTCTCCTGAAAATTAGGAGAACAGTGAGGCTACATAGATAGAGGGGAAAGTCAACCTAAGCTAGAAAAGAATTGGACTGAAGAAGTCATAATATTGGAGGTTTTCATCTGTGCGGGGATGAGGAATAGCACAAGTCTCACAGCTGCCAGACAGCTGCCAAGGTGGCCTCCTGGCCCTGGGTGACCAAGCAGATGTGAGTTCAGCTCTCCTGCAGTCCCTGTACAAAGTAACTCTACAGAAGCAAACTTTAAACTAGCTAGTTGAAGACTAGTAGCTCTCTCACTGCCCTGTAATGGAGCTCACAATTTACCGTGCTTCCCAGGAGAGTTTTGCAGCTGTGCTGGCACGGCTAATCTTGGGTGTCTGAGTGTTGTCTTTAAAGGTAACTTTGATCCCTCTTCATTGCATTGCAGGCAGTGCAATTCCAACTTGCTTTAATCTGGTTCTTTCCTGATACAAGTCATGAATCCACCAGGTTTGATCCTGCCACAGGTATTKCAACATCCTGTAACCATGAACAGGCCACGTAGGTTTGGACTTGATGCTTCATGCTTCTGAAATCAGCAACTCAAATCCCTCATTCTAGATTTAAAGATAAACACAAGAAGGAGATTTTGATGTTAAGAGGTGCTACTCAGCCACAGTTGGTGCTTCTGAAAATCAAATTTAATGCCTGATGTCTTTTAATGTTGTGTATAAAGTTTTGTCAGTGATCCTTGACCATCTGGACTTGAGCACCAGGGCACACTGATATACTTGGCTGTCTCACATACTGAGAGGTTTGGTTAATAGTATGGGTAACTCTTTACCATTAGTATGGGTGGTACCATAGTATGGGTACCATTAGTAGCGTGGTAGCCTTTAGGCTCTGGGAAAACTAAGTGTTTCATCATAATCACAGTGTGTTTGGAACTGGAGTAACAATCACACAGGCACTAGCTTACATTACTATTATTACTACCTTGAAACTCATTGTACATAAGAACACAGGAATGAATGTACCAGGTTAGCACAAACATCCATCCAGATCAGTATCTTTCCGTGCCAGTTGTCAGCAGCACAGGAATAGGGAAGAGTATAGGAACAGGACAGCACTATAATGGTGTTTCCCACTMTACTCTCCCAGTCTCCAGTGCTTTGTGGCTCAGTTCCTGAGCTGAAATTGGTGTGTTCATAGCCCTTGATGAATGTTTTTTTCCCTGATCTTGTTCTGCCATTTAAGAGCACACTGTGTCACTGTTYCCTTGGATTTGTTTGGAGTCTTCCACCCACTAGTTTCATCTGATGCTCCCGTGGTCTTACACTGGAGTACACAGCTAGCAGTCATCCCCTGTCTGCCTTCCCCAGCGTACTCATGGTTTTACAGACCTCTGCCACATCCTTTCCCTACACTCATCCTTCCTAAGCTGAAGAGCTCTAGTCTATTTAGTGCTTCTGTATCTTCAACCTTATCACCCCTTTCTGCAGCTTTTCCAGTTATACTGCGTCACTTTGAGGCAGTCTCCGTCTGCACCTTCGTATTATGGAGCCACCTTTTAGCCATAAACAACCAGTTAGACRGAACCAGGCCTCCACGGATGCCACCCTGGGGGCTGACCAGGAGAAGATGCCCCAGGAGCAGGATACCTTTCTTTTGCAGCTCATCCACTTACCTATGCAGACTGTCCCCTCTTCACCAGACCTCTCTGGTGGGTAGCCAGAAGTCTACTCTTGGCCACTCAGATAGCTTCTTACCTGAACTTGGACTTTGCAGTGTAGTTTTCTCGTGTAGTAACTCCAAGGAATTTGCRTGGCGGGCCATTTATATAAGGGAAAATGCATTTCTTGGCTCACTGATAGGAAGGTAGCTTTATAAGAACTGTAATAAAGATAGTCAAGGATAGTTGACTGTCTAACCGATGGGAGAATGATAAACCTGAAAGATATTATTACTGTAGATTTAGATCAATAGCTGGAAAATTGTGTGCTAGAGGGCAGAGAAACTATGAACACAAGCTGMACTATGCACACAGGAGCCTATAGTAAAATAATTCCCTAGAAAGTAGAGTTGTGTATTTATTAAGTATTTCCTTGGCTTGGGTCTAATTATCTAATCAGTCTTTGTACATGTCAGCAGCACATCCATAATAAGAAAGTGCTGTGTGGATTGTGTGAACTGGAATTAGAGATGTGATAACCAGCTAAACCGTCGGAGACAATGTAAAGGCTGCCTGGCGTTTGCATTCCTCTAGCTGAAGAAAAAAAACCTTGCATGTGCAAATGACTTGCTGGGTTTTTTTCCTAATACATTCTAYGTTCTACGTCCCCAAGAGCCTGCTAGTTCACACTGGAGTGCCTCGGTGCCTGATTAAACCTCCCCTAACATATACTGGTGACAGCTTGTGCTATATTCAGTACGTACATGAGGTTATGAGGCAGATATAGGCATGTAGGTGTACACAGGTCAAGGAAAAGATTGCTGAGGTATAGGTAGGCCCTGTGGTCCCCAGCCAGAATGAAGGGCAATTGAGACTGTAATTGGGATTAGAAAACCTGTTTTTTATTCTTACCTAATGTCACAGTCCCTTGGTTTTCCCATCTGTAAAATTCTAGTAAAATTGATCAATCCCATCAAGGTGTTGTGAAACTAACTACAGAGGGATCATGTCGTTTCTAATGTCCTAAATTGTTATTGATTCCTGAAGTAATCAGTCTATCAGCCAGTTACTCTCCCTGCAGCCAAGTCAAAGGTTTTTGTCTAAATCCTCCCAAATTCTTATTGTCCCACACTCTGTTTGGCATCAGAGCTGTCAAGGGGGAGGAGAGACTGGAAGCAAAAGCCCGATGTTGCACAGGGGAGGTGTGGGGTGCCGAGCGGGTAAAGGCAAGGTCRGAAGTGGATGAGTGCGACGAGTTCAGCAAAATCTGATCCTAAGTTTAGCCATATGTCTCTATGGCTCCCAGAAGCAGGAGAAAGGCATGGGTAGGTGAGCAGTGTGCTGAACATCATACTTTGTCCCCCTTTTTTGGTCCCTACGCGTACACACACTGCCCCTTCTTGCTACGGCAAGAAAACAAGGCAGAAGTGGGAGAGACTTGAAATGCAAAGCTTGCTCATTTTAAAGGTTTTTGTGATAAGAGCTGCCCTGAAATATAGCTGAGTGGGGACATAGCTTCTCAAAGCTATTCTTTAGCGTAAACAGTTTTAAGCAGTTCCTGGAAATAATTATCTCCATTTGTAAAATGATGTTGCTCTATAGATTAAGGGCATGCTCCCTGCCAAAGCTATTTATCAGCCAAATGGAGCTGGTGGAAGTTTGGTGTGCTTTACATATAGACTGTGGTTGGGTGACTCTACCTAAAGCAAGATTAAATACCAGGTGAGCTGCAGTGGAGCAGACTTCTGTCCCCCGTGCTGGGTGATGTGACCCCAGTGTGTAGACTCTCCTGCCTTGAAACTCTGGATATTTAAATTTTCAGGATTACAACCTGGGGGAGGGAGACAGAAAACTAACCCTATATGCAGCCCTAAAGGCACATGGGACGTTTCTGTAGCCCTCTTTCTGTTTCTAAATGGCAAGTGTCTGGGCTCGTCCAACCCAAATGAGCATCTTCAAGACAAGGAAATAAGAAGGGAGATTAAATGCCTGCAAATAGAGCACAATTTAAGAGAGAGTTTGAAGAGCACATAGTTAAGACATGAGAACACAGTGTTCACTGGTATATTGGAAGCAGGAACTCACATGGAAATCTTGGCTTTATTCCATTATTTAGTGGCAAAAAACATGTTTCAGGACAAGAAGAAGATGTGGGGAAGCTGATTATGTTCTTTGCAATAATATTCTTCGTCAAAGGCACTGAGAGGCAATGCCTTCTTTTATACAGAAATATGAGATGACAAAGGCAGTAATACACTTACGCAGCAACAAGCCCCAGCTCTGAGCTGTTTACACTGGCGTTCTGAAGGATTTAAGGATGAAATAACTGAACTGTATTAAAATGCAATATTTCGGAGGAAAATGACATGACGGAGCAGATTGTTTTCCTCCTTCCCTCAGTCTTTGAGGCCTCTCTTGAACATTCAGAAAGGAGCTGACAAAAGAAATCTGACTGATGTGATTTTAAAATCCCTTATGAGAGGCTGTTTGGGAAAATGAGCTGTTACAAAAAGAGAAATTATTGCAGCAGATCAAACTCTTGAGTTGCCTTTGCTGCACTGGTAGCTTGAGCTTCACTCAGCTGACTCCTGCTCATTGAGAGATGCTTTGAACCTGAGCTCCTTGCTCAGCTGGGGATGGGTTGCTGCTGACACTCAAACTACTAACAGTGATGATGCAGCTAAGTCACAGGGGTGCTGCTGATTAAGTCAGTCGGGGTATTTTTTTTTTTCTCATTCACAGGGAAGAAGTCAAATATAGTTGTTTCCAGCTATCAGTGAAGACAGCCTTTAAAAGAGAGGGTAGGGGCACCAGGTAGTCCATTTTAAATAGGGTAAGGGGGTAACAAGGGGATGCTGTGGGGGACTGTACCAGGACTGGTGTTAATAACAGGGCTGTTTGGAAAAGATTAATAGGATATATGTAATATTTTTTGTGTTACTTTACCCCAAACAAGTATTTTAATTTCAGTTCTAAAGAGTCTTTGTGATCTGTTCTCCATACGTGCCATGATGTGCTTTGGCCTGCTTGAGGAGGGAAGCAATGAGTCATAAGAGGTGCTGGGGGTTCCTTAGGTGGTGRTATCTGGCTAGGGAGCTCCACCAATCTGGCAGAAAAAGGCAGGTAAGCCACACACATTCTTGTTCTAGGGAAAAATGAGACATTCCCCATATATGGGAACTCCTCAGTGCTGATCAGCTGCTGAGAAAATGCTGAGTATTTCTGCCCATGCTAGTTTTTAGAAGATAGAGGCAAACTCATTAGCAGCATGAGATAAACAGTGTGGTTGCCTTGCATGTTAATGGCTTTGTATGTGATGGGTCAGCTCCTAGGCTCCAGTACGTAAATGCAAATCCTCCCAGGCCACGTAGTCTAAGGGGCTACATCTGTCAGTGCTTCATAGGGGCTCTGTAAGGGATTTGAAACCTCTGAAAGGTCGCTGGTGGCTGGGCTGGTGTCTCATGACAGCTTCCATCAGCTGTCCATGCAAGGCCCTGCAAAAAAGCAGGGCAAAGTAGCTGTCACACTACCTCCCTTTAATTTAAGGCTATTCTATTTTTCATATTCCTGTTAAACCCTCATCAACAGTAGCGATGCATGTTACATGTATTTCTGCTCATCTGTTCAGGAACAGATTTTGAACATAGTAGTGAAAGAACAGCGCAATGAGGGTCTACAAGAAAGATAAAGMGGCAAAACACTGACGCCTCCCTCGAAACGAGGGGCAATCGCTGCCTCCAAGATCAGCTCACGCGMTCTCGTCCTCTTTCAGCCGTTAGGTCGGAAAGGCTGCTCCGACGGGAACAAGCGCTGCCGCTCCCCGGCAGAGCGCTCTGCCTTGGGAGGGAAGCCGCAGCGGGAAGCTCGGCGTTCCCGCGCGCCGTACGGACGCGATCTCGCCGCACCGACGCTGTCCGCGACAGACGGGTGCGCGGTCTAGCCTTGGCACAGCAGGGCTGACCTCGAGAAATTCGTTTGGTCAGCAGGGAGATGATAAACCGTTGTCACGTCCGTGTCCATACGGAGACGGTTTCACAACGCGGCGGAGAGAAGCGTGTCAGGATTTCACAGTTAAAGGGACAGTTTGGAGTTGAGTCACTTGGGGGGCATACAGGCCTTTCTGWAACAGTCTCAAATCTTCCAGGGAATTTCTGTGCATTTTTTCCCCACTTTGAAGTGCTCTCTTTCTCTCTGTCTCTCTCTTTCTGACTCTGTATGAGCAAAAAGGAAAAAATAACACRAGTAGACTTGGGAAGCGAGAAGAAAGTACTGCTAGATATCCTGTTTCTCTGTACCAGTTCTGGTTATATCAGCAGGCAGAGGTRTTAGTAAGAGCAAAAGCGTCTCAGACACAATGATTTTTATGAGAATTGTGCCCCTTTAAATGTGATATTGCATTTTGTGTTCAGGAAGACCAAACGGACACATGGGATAATCTGTAATTTCCCCAGCGATGGCAGACGTTGCTCAACGCGAGCAGAGAAAACCAGCCCGTTTCAATGCACTTAGGTGGCCCACGCGGAGGACGTCTGACGGATGGTGTCAGCGTGTCCGTCTCTGACGCTGTAGAATTGCACCTAGCGCACCTTGCAGATGTGCAGAGCGTGCTTTAATCTCRTTAAATCAGGTAATGCTTTGGCAGGGAGCTTTCAGGCAGCCACCTGCATAAATACCCCAAGGTGCTGGCAGACCTGGCAGCTGCGCGGCTGCAGTTTCACGTTGCCGGGTTGTGGTACGGACATGCTCTCTTTTGCAGTCAGCCTGGTGTTTGCCCAGACTGTTTCCGCTGGGAGGTTAAAAAGGATGTTCAAGCGAGTATGTTGCTGAAGCACGGATGACTAGATTTTCTGTGTCAGATCTGAGCGTTAATGCATATATTGCTTAGAACAAGAGAGAGGGAAATGACAGTTTTAGGTTTTGCTGCTTGATCAGAGCTTGCTGCATGATCTTGGATAGATCAGATTAARAACATGCACATTCAGATGCCTGAAGTTAAATCCCTGCAGAGATGCCGGCACAGCTTTTTAATTTAAACTAATGCTATGGATTTGGGTGTCAGGTCTGAGTTTACAGCTCTTTCCTTAACCTCTCTGGTTACCCAGCTGGCAAAATGGGTGGAAGTAAGAGCTCTCTCCTGCACAGGAGTCTGGCGAGGCTGCACTCAGTAATAGTGCTAAATCTGCAGAGAGATCTTCATTTTGCAAGAATCTCGCTATATTCACCATTACCACTAATATTCCCTAATTCAATTTATCTAAACTAGTATCATCTCATATACATTAATATAGGATGATGGTAAGATTCATTGATCTGAGATGAATATGAGATGTTGCTTGGTGTTGACCTTTTAAATCAGACTTTTTAAATGCACTGCAAGTTTTTGGAAAAGCAGCTGATGTCTGCTCTCTCATGTAAAATTTTGCTGCCTCCACAGTCCATTTCAAATTCTGGAATTTTGTCCAGTGTTGGAGCTGCATGGTTTTATCCCACTTTTTGTGGACAGTTTGTGAAAAGAGATAGTAGCTCCTTTATAGAAAGGCAGCCTTGTTCCAGGCAATGAGCTGGAAATGCATCATCCTCCTGTGCAGGTATTTCCTTAGGAGGAGGCAGCTGTGCTGGAGGTCACGGATGTTATTACTGATATGGTCATCAAGGGAGAAAAAAACAGGCTTGGAGTCCAAAAATCAAAGAAGTGCTGATGTTTCCAGACAGAGCRTGTTGTTAGCATAACTGATAATGCAGTGTGTCACCAAAGGAAGAAACCAAACAAATCCCCCTCTGCCCTAGAAAACAGGTTACTGGGCCTTTTCGGAAAAGAAGGAGGAATTCTAAGACCTAGAATGGAAAAGAGAGGAGCAGAGTCTTTGAAAGGTTTTTTTTTTCCCCCATTTTTGTTGACTTTCCACCTAATGGCTTCAAGTGCCTAGGCTGTAGGCCATACTTGGGTGAGGTATCGCCATCTAATCCATCTGCAAAGTCTTTATTGTCCCCTGCTGTGCTCATGAGCTGCAGCAGAGCTTGCTCCATTCCAGTCTTTCATCTCCAGAAACAAAAGATTTGCRAGAGGGGCCTTCAGGTTGGTTTCCTTCTTCACTCCCTTTGGTATGCCCAGAGCACGACTCGCAAGTGCAGTGGAGCAAGCTGGACCTAGAGAGAAGGTGAACTGAGCTCTCATGGTTCCTGAGCACTAGYGGGAGCCTCCAATGCACATGTAGTGCTTCACAAATCGGCTTTCAAGCTCCTACGGTCTTACTCCTTTCTTATGTTGTACCTTGTGCCTTGGCCAGCAATTAATTGTGCTGACTTCTGAATACAAATAAAATACTTGTGATTAGGCTTTCCTGTTGTCATATGATTTAATCCCAAATAATATAYCAGATTAGCTAGAACATCTTAAAAGAGCTCTAGTGATGGTGCTTTGCCTGGTTAAACAGTGCCTTAACTAGTCSAAATCAATCTAGCTGTATCAGAGTTCCTGGTGGTAGACCAGAGAGTACACAGTACACCAGCTGGTGATACAACCTGGTGTACCTTTCACCGAGTTATTCTGCATCCATGTGATATTAAAGCTGTAAGTAAATATAAGTTTTGATCGTATTAAAAATCAGTGGGATTTCTGGGTTTGGCGTTTGAAAGGCTTCCTCCTGTGAATAACTCACCGAGAGACTGACTGTTCGTTCRTAGCAGTGTTTCTGTCAGCTCTAAGGATTTATATTTTGTTTTGCATAAACTCTGCCCTACTGACAGGATAGGGAGCAGAGCATCTGCTCTACTAACGTTATGGAATTTGACCGTTAATGCAGGGTCACACTAAAATAGAGGTACGACTTACAGAAGAGTCACAGAGAGGTGCGGRATAGGTTGCTCGCTCATTCAGAGCCCAGGTCGGGTTCAGTCCCAGTCTTCCTGTTGTTTTATTTTTTTTATTTTTTAATTGAGAATTAGATCAGGCCTTTGCTCACGAGTGAGAGAAAGTATCAATCACAGACCGCTTCTTCTCTCCTGAAATTACAGCTTCACTTATGCACATCCTTGATTAACTATATTAGCCCATTGCCTTTTTTTCTTCCATCGATTTTTTTTTGAGGACCTTCAACACATAGTTCAGTGTTGCTAATACGATGTAATAGTGTATTTTATATTTCTATAACATTATTTGTGTGAGGTTCCTGGGAGGCTTAATATACAGGCAGTGGTTCACAGAGCCGATCATAAATCACCCRTGTGTGGTAGGTGAGAGAAGTACCTGGCATTTATAGATGAAGAAGTGGAAACAGAGGAATCAGTGTATTTGCTTGAGGAGCTGGTCTAGCTTTAATTTCCTTCATTTTTATCACCTGTGCCATTATTTAAATGAAACACTTACTGGTATTTGTTACCATAAGTCATAAATACTTAATGGTTTGTGATCGTGGTTTGCACYAAGTAAGTCAGTTCTTGCTTCATAAATGGGTGCAAATCAAGAGTAAGATGAATTTTCTTCTTWATATCTGCATAACTGAGAAAAGAAATTGAAGGCTATTTATGAATTTTAGTTACCAAGRCTAAATTTTATTGCAGCTTATTCAATATGTAGTCTCTAGTGTCCACAGTTTCTGGAATTGTCTGTTTTATAAAAGCTTCCCATTTTCATTAAAAAAAACAACTTTTTTTTCCTGAAACTGTGTAAGCCTTTCTGGTTGCAGTGAAAAATTTGGAAGGCTCTGTGTCTCACAAAGGAAAAGGCAAATGAAACTCTGACACTTAARATTTTAAATATTGTGATACTTTGAGGGTTTAGCTGATGATTTTTGATGCTTAAAACTAGTATTACTAATGAATATGCTAATGCAAATGTTGCTGCTACAGTAGGACCATATGCATTAAAATAGCTATATAATTACAATGTAATTTTGTTAGTTTATCCCCAGATTTTCACCTGGGACATGTCAATGCAAAATCAAGCATTTCAAGCAGAACTTAGTTTCATGTTCAGAGCTGCATTATATTGAATTAACRTGCATCGCTATTGAGCAAGGGCATTGGCTCAGTTTGGAAATCACAGAAAACTCCTGCCATCAGTTTGAGCGCAACAGCAGTGAAGAGGTTTTTAGGCCTCTCCACGAAAGCAGAGACAGATCCCAGTGTCCTGAAGCAGAACAGATAAGCCTGCATTGCAGGCAAGTTGTAAAAATCCTCTGGGGTAGGACTAGAGCCGAGAGAAATGCAAATAGCCTAGGCCCAGTGCTTTATGTCTCAAACATCTATGTTTTAGAGATGCTATTGTAAGGAAAAGGGTTTCATGACATTTAARTACGATTCAGTCCATCTGTTTCTGCCGGCGTGGCAGACCTGGGCACCGCAGCTTCGTGCTAGTGGGGGAGAGCTGGAAAGGCAGATTGCCACGAAGGGATAAGGGGAATCGGGAGGAGAATCTGTTTCATTATCCAAGCAGGATGAAAGACTTGGAAGATGGAAAGCAGATCAGATCTGAAAGCTCCCTCAAGTGAGGAGGTTTGTCTCCAGGGAAAACAAAMCCGAACCACAATTAGCAGCACGACAAGGCTGGGGACAGCTGGAGCGTTACCGGTGTGACGAGCATGTGCTTTCTCCCCTACGCTTCTGGGTCACGTTCTGCGTTACGTGTGCTCTGCAAGCTGGCCTCTCCCGAAGCCAAGTATCTGAGCAGGATTCACGGCCCCAGCGCGCGAGGGGGCTGATCGGCAGCCCAAGCGCACCACGTGGGCCGCTGAGTCAACGGCAGGGATTTGCCGCCAGGCGCCAGCCAGGACGGGGCAGCTTCGCATTCCCGCTTGGCRCAGCGGGAGCCCGGCCAGCGCTCGCTGCCCAGCACAAGCCGTGAATCAGTGCAGCCTCCGCCCGGGACCCGAGACCTGCTGACGACGTTCCTGGGCCTCTCTGGAAAGGGAGGTGCTTGACTGGCTTGTGCTTTCTGCTGCCTCTTTGAAGCCTGWCTTTTAAGCATTGAGGGTATAATTTGGGGTTTGATAAACCCAGCTGTGCACATCCCCTTATCGATTGTGCTTTACATATTTGATGGAAATGATGCAACAGGTTTGCGAATGTGTCACTCGAGGGATAAATTGCACCAGGGCTCTCAGGGGAATGAGAGATGCTGCTCTGGTCGAGTCTGACGGTAGCTAATTTATGCCGAGCCCCCACGTACTCTGCTGGCGATGCCTCTCCTTTGCCGGGTTTTGTTTTACATTACTAATTACCCACAGTGCTGCTGCTGAGCAGTTGAGACCTCTGTGAAGCTGCAGTTTGATCACTTGACGTGCAGCGTGCYGCAGGTATAAACAACCTTATTGCATTATGTTTTTGACATTTCAAGTAGGTCTATGGCTGGAGAATTTACCTAGAAAGACCATGTCAGTGCTGATTCATAACTCCACATTGCCTTGAAAAAGGCTCTACTGCCAAATAATCGCTGCTGTCTTCAGAAGTGCCTCTGTTCTGAACAAATATATTAGCATTTGGAAGAGCCAGAGYGGGATAAAACATGCAGCACCTCATGTTTTAAGGTGGTTGTCCTGACAAATAATTCTTCTCTCTAGAATAAGAAAACCACAGTTGGGAAGGGGTCTAGATAGTGGCTGTTAAAGTGCTGTAGAAGAGCTCTGCCATGTGTGGTTTGGGCTTTTTCCCTGCAGCACGCGTGGGCGTTGGGGATGGTGCAGCCGTTCCATGGTAGTATGGCAGCGCTGGACAGACGTCCTTTATTTTGGTGCCAGTTCTCCCGCAATCTGGATGATCTGCAGTAGTCATACGCCTGCTCCCTGACTGCGTGTGTGGCCAGGCTTGGCTCTTTGCTTTGGGCAAAAAAGCAGAAGTCTGACCCAAGCAAACTTCAGCGGCTTGCCCACGTGGGCAGGCTCTTGGGAGCAGCTGGCCAGCCCGYGGGGCTCCTGCATCCTCCTTCCCAGCCAAACAGGGGAGCAGAAGTGGTGTGAACGTGAGGCTGTGCTGGAAGAGGAGGAGGAGGTCTCTTAGCATCAAGGCCTGTAACCCCAGGGGATAGAGGAGGACACAAGGGAGTCCAAGTTTTCAGCACAACTGGCGCTCTCWTTTTCCCAAAGGAGTGAAATCCCCAAGGGCAGCACCTGGCCCCCAGCAAAATTCTTCTCTTCCCCTACTGATGTTGTCCAAAATATTTACTTGTTTCATRCCAGTGCAATTGTGTGATTATTTATTTCCAAATTTAGTCCTGAATTTGGACTCTTCCCCTCCTCAGCATCCTTGCTCAGCAAAAGATAAGGACTATGAAGGAAGGAAAGCTCTCTCAAAGCAAGAGAAAGCCTTTGGCTAGGGATTTTAGACCTGCCTGAAGGTCTCTGGGAGAGCCCAGAGCTGAACGGAGGAGGAATGAAGGGGCTGTTGGAGGGCTGTAAATAAGCCAACACATTTCCTGCACTCTCAGCTTCATACATGTTGCTGTCAGATAGCTTGCTTGTTTTCAGCTCACATTTCTCCTGTCTCAGTTTAGTTTAATTTAGGTAAATCCCTGTGCCATCAAACCAAGTGGCTCTGAGTGTATGTGGGAAAAGCCGATAGCCCCTTAGGGAAGGGGAGGAGAAGAGAAAGGAGATTGAGGGAAAGGACGGAGCCAGTTTTCCTTGATCACACTGTAGCACGTGACTGGGAATCACAGGTTCCCCGGTCGTGTGTCCCCCCCACTGACAGCAGCCGTCCGCATGTCTGTCACACTCTGACACTGGATCTGCAGCAGCAGTTGCTTCAGCCTGTTGCTGGCCTGTATTTATCATCTATGGTGTTGAAAGCGAAGCCAAAGCAAAATGTCATTAAAAAAATCCAGCTCTAGACATCAGCAAGCAGAAATTGGAAAAGATATATCAATGTGAATGAAAACAATTTTTTAGAAAAAAAAAACACAAGACATGGGATGTTTGCTTTTGGTTGATTTCAGGTCAGAAGAATGATACAAAATACAGTTATTGATGTGCTCTGTTCGTCCTGCACCGCCTGGACTTGCTTCTCCCCGGGCCTTGGACGCTGCCGTAGCACGGAGGTGTGCAGCGGCCAGCAGCGACCGGGGGGCCGGGGCGGTGGGGGAGCAGGGCTCTCCCTCAGCACCCTCGGGCCCCAGCACTGACAAAGTTACGTAATTACATCCCGTCGGGGACCACCCTTTTTCTAGTGGCGCGTGGCCGAGGGGCTAGCGCAGGCTGTGCCGTGTTTACCTTGGCCGCGTTGTTGGCTCAGCCCGCTCCGGTTCGCATGCTTTTTGTTTCCCTAGCGCTCGCCTCCTCCTGCGGCCAGCTGTGCCCGAGCCCCTCTGTTCAGGCCTGATTATTTTCTTTCGCGCTAAATCGTTTTGATTCACCGTCAGAGGCTTTTAGTTTCTTCRCGGGTTGTGTTTACCGAGCTGAAGCCGTGCACTTGGAGCGCARAGAGGAGCCCGAGGTACCAGCGTTTTGGTGGAACTACCCTCCGACGCCTGGACTCTCCACCTTCCTGCTCGGCCCCTTCGGCGGGATGGCTATGCCGAGCTCCCCTCTCCTCTTGGTTTAAATCTGCTGCCMCTCTTGCTGCATAGTTAAGAGGAAGTCAGAGCCCTCTTGAAAGTGTTTGCTGGGCTCTAAAGTTTCAGGCCTATGCAAGGAAATTGCTTTGAGCCAAACTCCGGAGCTTTCGAGGGTGGGAGAAGCTGGCACAACCTGTGCTTTGGTGTGGGGCTAACCTCTCCTTTTGCATCATCGGGACGGACCGGGTGAAGGCAGGTGCTAGCAGGCATCCCACACTTGGCTGCGTGCGTGGTGTGAATACTGCCAGGCTCGCGGCCAGCCACATGATGGCCTGAAGGCCTCAGCTGCCCTGGGATGGCCTTCAGCTTGTGCCACCTAAGGTCCCAGCAGCACTGATACAGCCCAGCTGTCCATGCTGGTCCTGTTCAAGTTCAACTTCAAGATGATGCTTCACATTCGATATTACAGAACTTCTTCTGMTGTTATTTGCTGTCAGTCTGAAAGCTCTTGGTATGGTAGGAGTTAAGAGCATGTGTTTATGCTGTCTCTGCAGTGTCATCTTCTATTTTTCTGGAGGTGTCAAGAACATAATCAGTTGTCAGGAAAATTAGAGGCTCAGTAAGGCAAAGGAAGTGGTTTGCTTGGCAAGCACAGTCTYCTCATCTTATGTCCTCTGAATCTGGCTGGGAAGAGCTAGGCAGCAGTCCTGTTCTCAAATGGTTTTTGCAAGGCTTGACCCAGCTAATGAACCAGTAGCAGCTCTTTAAAGCCAGCTGGTCTGTTAACCTCTAAATGACTCTTTTGTGTTGAGCAGCAGCTGATGACCCTCAGTATCGAATACTGTTTAGCCAATGCTCGATAAATTGGGGTAATACAAAGCAGTTTATTACTTGCAGAAGTGCCTGACAACTTGTCACGGTTTGTTTGCGGAGAAAGACGGGATCTTAACGGCTTTCCAAGTGGGAGCCCTGGTTACCCGGGGGCTGTGCTGGGCTTGTGATAGCGATAGCCTGTCCCGAGCTGCCTGTGCTTTGAGGAACGAGGGGGAACGGCTTGTGGCACTGCGTTGCTTCAACGAGCAAAAACATGCAGCTTTCCGGTGCAATAGTTACTTGTTAAAAGGAGAAAACAGCTCACGGTTTATTTTCAGAAATGAGGTCAAAGCAGTGCAGCTGGGGAGGGAAGCGCCTTGGGTAGCGGGGTGGTAATGAGATACAAAGCCTTTCCCAGCTAGGTTAAATCCAGCTTCAGTCAGCAGCGACTGAACTCTTCTGTCGTTCGACAGTCGTTCGCCGCGGCCTCCGCGGCGCTGGCTTTGCAGCTGTGCACAGCCGGTGCCGTGAGCGCCCACGCCGCTCGCCTCGCGGAGACGGCTCCCTGGGTGCTCAGTGCCCTGGATGCTTCGGAGGATTGCGGGCTGAATGGATCCCCCCCACCACCACCTCCCGCTTTAAAGTGCTGAACGCCGTCAGTGTTTCCAGCTGCACCACAGGGTACAGGTTACAGTAATCATCCGCCCCAGATTGAAGAGYGGTGTTATTGCTGCTCTACCAGGGTAATTGCAATGGCCCCACCACTGCTTGGCCTGGTTTTGGCTGGTGGACCTGGCCTGGCCTGAATCTCTCCTCGGCAGGCCTAGTTTTGCCCTCAGGATCCCTCCTGCAGCYACCTCCGTGTCTGCTCCTCTGCCTGCAGTCTGCTGAGGTCGAGGCCYTGGATAAGCGGGCAGGAGGGTCTTCTGTACGCTTCCTGTCCTTGGCTGTTGTAGTCTTGCAGAAAACAAGATGGCACGCAGGGAGGTCACTGCCCACAAGTTGTATCCTAATGCAGATCTTCTAGTAATCGCTGGAGCTATCTGACTACTCCATCTCAGGAAGAGATACCAAGATCAGGTATTTCAGACCTGCCCATGCTTTTCTTCTCTGGCATATTAGCCAGAGTAGTTTCTGCTTTCTCCTCTTGCAGTATTTTAACATTTGCATTGTTGACTTTGCATCTCTTATTCCTAAGCTTTTAGATGTTGCGTTGTCCTAGTCAGAGAGGTGGYGAACTACAAGGAGGGGCCTCTGCAAATGTACGTGGTGATGCAGTGAGCTTTTATCTTGCTGCAATGAAAGCGCCAAACGCTGTGCTCACCTTGTCCTCCTGAGTCTGCAGACTGAAACTGGCTATGAGATCTGTGAAATCCCTGCCCCTCTCTAGAGTATTAACTTGAGTATGAGATGGGGGTACTTGGAGTGTCAGTGTGAGCTACCTGTCCACAGCTGGTGCTGGCGGCCAAGGAATGGGACCAGAGCCTCTGGAGACTTGGTGGAGGGAAGAAAATAGAGAGGAAAAAGGAGGAAGACACCTGCAAAATGAAAAGAACTGGTGAAATCAGATTTTCTCACTGAATAACATTGAAAGCAACTGTATGGTACTGCGCCCTGGAGTGCAATGTGCAGGTTTAATTTCCATAAAAAAGACATATTTTGTGCCTCTGTTTGTGGCAGCTTTCCACTGCMACAAGTTGAAGCCTGTGGTGGAACGAAAGTGGCACGTTGTTGTAACTGAGCAGCTAAGGTGACAAAGAGGATTTGTTTCGCTTTACAGGATGTTTGATTCCCTGCTCTAAGTCGCTGAATTTGGTGTCTGGTTTGCTGTCCACRTACCTGTGAGTGACTCCCAGATATTCCGGGTCACTACATTAGACTATTGGCCCAAGACTAGGGTCAAAGTGGGTTATCTTTTAAAGGTGAGGTTTGACTTCTTCTCTTGGAGTTAGCAGAAGGAAAACTAGGTCAAAGTCTGATTATGCYTTTAATGGAATATATGGCAGAGCAGTGGTCCACAACCAGCAATCTCTTCACCTTACTGCTACAGCCAGCATTTGCTCGCCTTTCTGTGCCTTCAGTGACCCAGGTTCACCTGCTGCACTATCAGAGGCAGTAAGCCACTCTGCAGCATGCAGTTTTGCTTGGCATAACCTAGCTGACTTCCTTTAGTCTGRCTGAGGATGGGATACAAAAGTGTCAGCCATTAGTTTGGATGCCTGTTGTTGGGTAAGAATCCTCAAGCTGAGGGGACCARGACACAGAATCTGCCTGAAGATAGAGATGGGAAACCTGGAATATCAGTCAGAGACATGCGCAGCAGTTGGGAATGCCTGATCTTGTGCACTTTGCCCACTTAAAGTGGGCAGAAGCTTTTGTCCTGTTCAGAGGTGGATCAAGGGAATAATGTAGATGGTACAGGAAGAGAGGATCTGGAAGGGCTCAGGCAGGACCATTCTTGGTGCAGGCCAGAAGATGTTTCTGTTGGGATATTAGAAGAACTAGAAAGATGAGAAGGAGAATCATTGTGAAAAAAATAGAAATGTGGAGGCTAAGAGATTGGTGAGGAGCAGTAGAAGCCAGAGGAACTTAAGACAGTGTGCAAGAGATGGTATCATGGAGAACAGTATTTGTATCAAGAAGGAAATATKATTTTGAAAGGGAAGAGGAAATTTTAAGTTGGGTTATGGGTTGGGAGGGGAAGAAAATTTACAATCTGAATAGAAGGACTTAAAAGATGGGGAATGAAAAAATACAGTGTGTGTGGGGAAGCTGGTTACAGGGCAGAGATTGGAAGTGATTGGGCAAGAAGTGCTCTGYTTTGCTACCTGTGTATGGCTTTACCTCTGGCAGGAAGTTGTCCCCTGCTCCAGAGAGTCTGCTGTTTAGGTGCTGAGTATTTTTGCCTTCTATTGTTTTCAGATGCTCTCAGGAGGATGACAGCTCTAAGGAGTAAAACACACCAGGAATGGGAGTGCTGTCATGTGCTAGAGGCTTGCTGTAATAGTGACCTGGGATGGGCCTTAGGGTGAAGCTGGGGTTGGATGACAGAGGAGGGGAAGGATTTCCTGGAGAAGAAAATTGCCTGGCCAGCCCTTTGGAAAATGTAAGCTTACACTGTTGAAGGGCAGTTGTGCTCACTGCTGCCAGAAGCTTGCAGCACCACAGGGCTGGGAGTTGAGAGAAGACATCAGCTGCAGCCTGTTGCACAGCCAGGCTAAGGAAATCTTCCTGTGGCTTGTTTGGGAGCTAGGATTGAAAGACCTCTGAGAGTAGGCAAGTGCATGAGGAAGATTTGCAGCCTGCRAACAGAAACTGGAATCCCAAGGCCAGCCTCATGCTGTGTAGTTGATGCAGAGTTATATCAGAAATGAGTGCGGTTGATATAATTACTTTGCAATAGTGATGTGAGATCAGGCCTGGTCTTCGTGGATCCAATGGCTTTGATTTCACTGAAGTTTAATCCCTTCTCCTAAGTCAGAATTTTACTTAGGGGTAGGTAAGGAGAATAAGATTGTGGGAAAAACTCTCTAGGAATTTCAGGGGACCTCCAAACTGACAGAATCACTGAATATCCCAGGATGAGTGTTGCTCATTCGGCATGACTCATCCAGGGAAGTGTTAAAATCTCTTGAGGCTTATTTTAACAAAGTAGGGACTAATTTCTGACTGAATGCCTTCTCTCATTAGTGTCCATGGCTCTCTTGAGCATGTGGCATGCTTACTGAATCTATGAATTTCACATTCATGGCAGTACTAAYATCTAAGGGTTTGTAGACATATCTGTAGCACACCTACATGTTGGCAGAGGGAAGGAAAGGAGGGAAGCATCTCAGGATCCCTCCTTGCTCCATCATGAATGATATGATATCCCTGTTCTTTAGCCCTGTTTCATTACTCGGTATTATGACAGTACTTACTTTATTGGTAAGAGTGTGGAGAACTACTGAAAAGAGGCAAGACTTCATTTGGTTTTAATCTTACCCAGCTGCTGTTTTGGAAGAAGAAAGTAATAAGCTGGTGACTCTTACTCCTCATATATGGGAAGCATAGACTTGGTAGTGGCAGACACAAAAGCTGTAGCTCACTCTCATTTAGCACTTCCCAGTTCGGAACAGAGACATGGCTATGCAGCTGCCTTCTCCCCATTTTTCTCCCTTCTACCTTCAACCAGATCTTGGATGCATCCAACCCTGTTCACAACAACTGTTAGAAAAAGTTAGGCTGTAGTCTTCTGCACACTGCCACTGTGCAAAGTGATTCTGATCTCTTCCCGCTCCCTTTCCTGCTGCCCTCGCACTGGTGCTGGGATGTTTGAACTGGATGAGGAAACTGGTCTGACTAACCAGAAGGAGACCCCCAGAGATCTGGGGTTAGTTTTAATCTAACACCACTCTGAGATCTGATTGGGAAAGGCAGATGAAAACCAGTGTGTGAATCATTTCATGGGAAGGAAGGGGTTAGTCTCTGAGCAGCCCAGCGTCTGGAGAAAGCTGTGATCTTAACAGATTGAAAATCTCCAGGCCCTGCTGTTTACAGCACTAATGTTCAGCTAAAGCATGATCCAGTACCAATGAAGGTAATGGAAATTATACTACTAAGTGGCATAAGGAGCAGGAGCAGGGCCCATAGCAATTTATTTTCAATCAAACAAGAGCCATGAAGTCATTAGTTATTTCTTCAGAAGGCTTTGGTAGGTGTGCTAGAAAGCAGTGCACCATCTCTGCTGCACCATATGTGCACAGAAAGATTAATTCCCAGGTTAGCAAGGTAAGAATTAAGATGAGACAAGTCTGAGTCAGACACAGCGAGGAGAGGAGACAGCACAGGCTGAAGCAGCGCTCGGACTCCTGTTGAATTTTGAAAAGAGCTAGAGGGAGGAAGTTTTTTTTTTTTTTGTTCCTTTAATAAGAGGTTTAGAAACAAAAAGAATTTCATAAGCAAAGAAATTGCAAAGTTTGGCTTCATTCTCTGCTTACAGCTTTCCTGAGGGTTTGGAGTACTTTGCAAATATTTAATTACTTGCACCTGAGTGCCCTTGTAGAAAATAAAAGTAAACTGTGCTGTGAGACTTGCAGTTCAGCTGTAATGGTGATGCCTTTACTAGCACCTCTAGAGCTAATTCTTTCACTGTATGGATTAGAAAACTGAGGTTAGTATAAATCGATAAACTAAATGGAGGGTAAGTCCCAAGATCTGAGTGCTGAAGACTTTTGCTCTGACAGTCTTATAACCTGCCGTTCTGAACCTTAGAAAGTGGCATAGTCTAAACACTTGCCTTTTTGCTGAACAGTAGCATTACAGTATGCATTCCCCTGGCACCAGCCCTGGAGCTTTCATGCCTACATAGTAAATGGATATCCTAGTGGTCTTTAGATGCATTAATATTCTATCGCTCAGTTATATAGAGGGTAGATGTACTATAAAGTTGAAGCTACCCACAGGGATTTCAGTGGGACTCTGCAGGCTACGATTCAGACTGTTCTTTTCATTAACTTGGACTGCTAATGACATATTTGCAAAATGCTTGTAGGTCTGCCTGGGGTGTTCCTCTGCTTCAGCATAGACTAAGGTATGCAGTTAAAGATAAAGCTCTGATTTAGAGCAAGCGAGTCTGATCCACATCATTGCCTCAATTCCACCTTTTTTGGCTTGTGTTTGAAGAGCACATGACAAATCATAGGAGAAGCAACTAGTCACAGTGTTCCACAATCCTTCCAAACAGGTAGGTTTTTAAAAAGTTGATATTTAGTGCAGTAATCAAGTGTGAAATCCATATGAAGCATCTGAAGAGGCATCTTCCAAACTTGTGTTCATCTGTTGGGTATACAACATTTCCCCCGCCCTGCTTTCCCCCCTAAATTCCCCTCCTCCTTTCCTTTGCCTGTCAAAGTGTAAATACTTCAGGTCAGGGCCAGTGTGATCTGTTATGCTTGTGTGCATGCCACACGCAGTGGGTGCCAGCAGAAACAGAAAACGAACAACGGCAATCACTCCGCAGTCTGGGAGCTTTGCCTGCGCCAAGGAGCAAGGGAGCGGGCGCCGAGGCAGAAAGCCATCGTGGCAGCCTTTCCTCCCGCGGAGACGGCACAACGGAGAGACAGACGGTGCTGGCCACTGCCAGGTCAGCCACTGCATGCAATTTGCACCTTTCTGCAACAGCAGGGCAGAATTTAGCTCATCTTGAATCTATTAAAAAAAAAAAAAAAAAAGAAAGGAAAAAGAAGCAAAGAGCACCCACAGATTGGACGGCAGAGGTTAGCACGGAAAGAGCTGTTGAATGTCAGCTTTAGCAGCTTGACCTAGCTTTGCTAAGATAGAAAACAAAAGTTATTTCATTAAAGCCTCTGATGCTGAACACACAGTACTCAGTGAAAGTTTAAATGCCAGGTGGTGTATTAAGTAAATAAAGTACTCCTGCTGTAGGCATTGTTTCTCACAGCAGCCGGCCAAAACCAGCGCCCAGTACAAGCGACCATGTGAATCTCTGCCGTGTGATGTACTGCTGTGCCTAGCTAATGCACTCATACTTCCCCCCCCCCCCCAGCAGTTATCAGTTATCATCAGGCTGATAGGGGCCAGCTAGTGCATGTGGCTTATTTGCATGGTCTGACTTACACTCATTAGTCATCTGGTTTGGATCGTGAAAGGAAACTTGGGTTTTGCACCAATGTCATGTGTCTTTCCAGAGCAGTTTGAATGAAGAGTGATTGATATTCATTTTAGTGACTTTTTAGATTTGTATCACGGTACTGCACAGTTAATTTTTGTTGTAACTCAGTGGTTACCCCTGAGGCAGGGGTTGGTGAATGTCAGATCCTCTTAGGGGTGGTACTGGATTTGTGCATAGTGATAGTCATTTGGAAGGTGGCAGCCCTGAACTCCCATTGCTCTGCTGTCAGTCAGCTGGGTTAGAAAGTTAGACAAGTGATTCGGAAAGAGAAAAACTGGTATTTTCAAGGTTCGTGCCCCATGCTGTCYGTGGGGCAGGGACATGCAGGAAGGTGAAGCACTCCATGGTCACATGCACCTCTCATGGGGATGCACACCCAAACCTTCTGCTTTGCACCACCAGGAAGGGACATTTCTCCCCTGGACCGCTATCTTGCAAGATGAAGGAGTCACAGGAGGTTGGGAGCTGGAAGCCAAACGGGAGCCACTGTCACAGTAGCACATCTGCCAATGAGAACTAAAAATCGCGTAGTGAGTGATGCTTTAGTATAGGATTTCTGATGTATTTGCTCTGTGTTGATTCTATATATTTTTTGCTTTAAAAGCAACAAGATCATTCTCCCCGCCAGCCTCTTCCTCCTCATTTTTGCTATGGCAAACCTTCTCTCACTGCTTGTTTTCTGGCGTCATGGTTGTCTCTATGTAGCTGTGCYCTGGGACGTTACAACTGCTAAGTAGAAAAAACATGTCTCTGTCTTATTTCAGTTAGACCAAAGCTCTGTTTTTCTCTMGCCTATTTAACGGTTCCCATCAGCAGGCCTGCTTGCTGGTAAGCTCTGGTGACCAGCCACTTCTTCCCTGGGGGGACTGGCATAGAACGTGCCACACAGCTGGGGAACAAGAACCGGAAAGTTTCCAAGGTGGCAGAGCAGCCAGGGGAAAGCTGCTTGGAYTGGTGGCAGCTCTCTCCTTTGCGTAGCAAGATCCGTCTGCAGAGTGAGAAGRAGGGAACTTTGACTTGGATAATTGCTTTCTGACTGCTCTGACAGCTCTAAGGTGAGATGACACTGGTCGATGGCACATGAAGTCATCAAAGGTGCCTCAGTCCAAAATCCAACTAGCCGAGCACTTTGCACTTGACAGTGGATAACGGAGGGTACCCAGGAAAAAGTGCAGGGAGAGAGAAAGTATTTACTTCATGCCTTACGTGACTACCATCCTGATTGCATCAGTTTATTGCATAGAGACTTCCTTGTGTTTGCTGTGTAACTAATACAGTGATCTGTTGGAAAGAATAGATGTCAGCCTTGTCTAGCTTCACTCCACCGTGCGAATAGTGATTAAAAAAAAAGATTCAGTTTGTAYGCCTGCAGTTACTGCCTCAAAACTGAATCAACTGATAAGTGATAAGCTTAGGAGAAGGACAGAGCAGAAGCCAAGTGCGGGAGTGCTTCYACGGTGGGACCAGGGCATTTCTGCAGGGTACGTCCCAGGGGCTGGGAGCCCATCAGACTGGTCCAGCCTAATGGTGCCAAGGTGATGGTTGGTAACATACTCGGAAGCTAGCAGTGTGCTCTGAAATGGCAAAACACCACAAAGTCAAAAGCTTCAAGGGTCTGTGAAGCCCCCTTTGCCTGAAATTGGAGGCATAGCCTGCTCACAGTTCCCCAATGCTGCGTATTTGAAAAACCGCTCTGTGTAAGAACCTGAAATACTCTTTTAGCTATCTTCTGCAGGCCGTTCTGACAAAACCTGCCAGTCTTTCCAGATTTGCAAGTCCACTTCTCAAACATAAGATACTGGGGAAGGTGGAAGATCAGGACTGCAACAGGAATCAGCAGTCTTGCATGACACCAAACCCTTGGAAGGATATGCCATTAGGAAAACATTTCTCTTCATCAGCATTTTCTCATAAAAGGGTGTTGAGTTCTCCAGACAGAAGACCAATTCTCAAAACTTATATATATATATTCTTTGGTTCCATGATTTTCTCAGTTTTAGCAGCATGAAGTGTTACTTAATTCTCAGATTCCACAGATATAAGTGATGTCAAAAGCAGAGCACAATAGCTTGAATACTGGAAACCAGTATGGTTTTATCTTCATTTTTATGAAGTGAAATGTCTCKCAAAGGAAAAGCCAGTGCTGAAATACCAGGTTCAGATATTTCAGTGGTTGAGATAACTGAAAAAGTGGCTTTCTTCACTATTTTTGACTTGATCTAAAGAAACTATATTTTTTACTGCAAAAATACATTTCCCCATTAAAACTTCTCAGGCAACATATATTTATTGACCTAAAGGATATATTCCACTTTTTGTTTGAGTAGAAAAACACTAAATGAATTTTTTTGTTTTGAGAGTAAGTAAGCCTAGCACTGAATGGAGTAGTACCAGCTCSATGAAGAGCCAAGGAGTTGTTTTGTTAAGGCCAGAGCAGACTGACTTGCAGCCGGGATAGATGCTGTCCAGCCTTCACTAGGGAGCGGAGATGAAGGACTGTATTGCCTGGCCATTAAGTGAGTGACATGTTGATCACAGATGCAAGCTAGATGGTTTGATAGTAGGAACAGTGAAGTTCCTGCAGGGTGGGAGGCATTCTGAATTGGTGTGCTCATGAAAATGCAAAATGTGGCAGGAAAAGTTCCTGGGCAATATCTATGTTATTTTTTTGGTAAAGTAATTACTGAGATTACCTATCAGGGTTAATTTTTTTTCTTTAACTAAATGCTGTTTTACTACATTTAGTATCAGTATCGCCAGCACTACTTGATTAGAAACAGTCAGTAGCCATTCACCTGCTTATGAGTTCATAGCTTTATAACCATTAAGTAACAGTCAGTGGCAATAAGCTTCATTTCTCATAATTTCCATCGATTTGCTTATATGTCAAAATTAACATAGTATTGTGCCTGAAGAGTGAATCAGCTTAATGAACAGCAGGCTCAGCTAAGATTCCCTTGCTCTTCTGACTACTTAAAATGCAGCAGCCACAGCCTGCTTGCTTCTGTTTCACTGCCAGCTGAAGAATGCAAATGAAAGGACTCCGTTGTCCTGATTTATGGAAGGAATCAGACAAAAATTGTCACTTGGAGCCACTGCAAATGGAAATCTTTTTTTTCTTTCTTTCTTTCTTTCTTTTTTTTTTGAGATGTTTCAATCTGAATGATAAGTGAATTTATCTCTGTGTATAAACTTGGAAAGCTATTTAGCAGTATCTCTGTATGTTAGCAGTCCTGTTATCTGCTTGATTGGGTACAGGTCAAGAGAATGGGAGAACACTGATGTGTGATACCTTGGAAGAGRTAAACTGCAAAAATGATTTACTTTTCATTCCCTGTAACTCCCACCAGTTTTATCAGCTTCATTTTAAGCAGACAAATACAAAAGTGAAGTCTGACAGCACCCTTCTGGCTATAGCCTTTGAGCCCTCCATAGGGCAGCGCGACTCTGTGAAGATCCACCCAAACCCACCATGGTGTGGGCAGCAGCAGAAAGGAGCATTGCTGAACTCTGCAGCAACCTGATATATGGGCATATGGCTTCAAAGGTTCACATGGGGGCAAGGGCTGTTCTTCTTTCTTGGTTGATTTTATGCTTTGGACAGCGCTACATGTAGCAGAGCCAATAAATAAGGGAGGCTTTGGCAGGAATCACTGGGCTGTGAGCATCCTTCCTCAGCAAAGCCACCAGATGCATCCTGCCAAGTCAGGCATAAAATGCAGGTGACAGAACTAATTGTGGGTGTCACCTGGGAACGTAGGAAATGTGGCAGGGCAGCCACACTTTTTCCCTCGGGAGTACAGCAGCGGCAATGTAGCGCTTTCTCTTTTCCTGTTATGTGTCAGTGGAAGGCTGCACTGGATCAGAATGCCCGAGTGGCTAGGTGGAGATTTTAGTGCTGGGCAAAATAAAGGCTTTATTTAAAGGAAATAGTTGCACGTATTTAGAAAAAGAGGTGAAAGTACCAACCTCYTTTTTGTAGTTTTGTGAAAAACTAAATACTGCTTAGTGTTGTGTGCTAGCTTGGGCCAAAGCTGTGGAGTCTGCTGTTACTGCAGAACTTCSTTGGGGCCTTGAATCCAACAGCCCATGCAGTGCAGCTAGAGCCAAATGCAGGCAATGAATTGCATGCTGAGCTACCACCGCATATCGTAGGAGACGACACTGTCATAGGTGGAAGACAACCAAAAATTGCCTCATTTTGCYAAAAATTAAGAGTAGCCTTCCAGCTTCTGGGTGTGCATTTCTGTTTAAGTTGATACATAACTGCTTAACYGTCTGTAGGAGGCTGAGAAATTTCTAAGAAATTTGTTGAAATGCAAGTGTTTTTGATAAATAAAATAAAAATGATAGCTATTGAAAAGACARTATTTGAAATGGACATCATTGGATGCTGGGAATGGGGGGAAACCATCTGTATAAACAGTGACTTGTTTAATAAAATTTAATGGTGAGGAAGTGAAGATGGAGGTTGATCTGACCTAAAGTTAAGTAAGGTGAGTTAGGTGCATCATGCCTGACATACAATAAAGGAATAATAAAGATATTAGAGCACTCTTTAGTTCTGCTATGATCTCACATACATAATCTGAGTAAAAATTTGCTATAACATGCAAATTACTTTCTTACATTAATTCAAAAGAAGGCAATTTTCAGACATTGGGACTTATGAATCATCAATAAGGAGAACACAAAGTTATCTTTCTGTTCTTGCTGTTTAGCCTCCAAAAATGAAATGTCAAGATGAATAGGAAGAAAGCAAAACTTTTGGACCGCCTGAAAACTGGACAGGGACAATCAATAGAAAATAGAGAACAAAGCTTTCTGCTAACTAAAGATAGAGTAAATGATCTGCTAGAATTTTTCCCTCTTTTTTTATTAAAAAAATAAATTAATGGAAAACAGAAGTTAGTGTCCTAGCATGAAGATGCCACATTTGATTATGCATTTCATTCTCTGATGAAAGAAATGTCAGCGTAAGAGACAATTACTTGTCCTATCACTTCATTTCCTTATCGGAACCAGTAGAGTTTGYCAGGCAATTGCAAAGATTGTTTCTTATCCAAAATCCTACATACAGATTTTTTTCAGCTTCATTGTAGAAGAGTCTAGAATTGTTGGCTAGTTTTTACTGCCTAATTGTTTTAACTGTACTTTCTCTAAAATCTCATTTTCTGCCTGAGTTGGCTGGGAGAGCTCTTAGTTGCATGTATAAAGAGGTTTGGGGTTTTAGTGGGCTTTTGTTGTTGTTGTTGTTTTTCACCTAAGGGAGTAAGTTAGACATTTCTTTAGTGTGCTTGAACCATGACTGTTTAGTACCTTGTACTGAACTATTTTCAGTTATGGGATACAGCTGTATCTCACTGTCTTTTCAACCAACATCTTACACAGTACAACAGGGCAGCTGCTGCACACACATATAACTATATTTATACAGATGTCATTTGTTTAGATGTCTGTCCAGTAGGCTTTARGTTAATACAAAGTTCTGTTATTCTTGAATTGATTTTGGTTTGGGGATATATTGCAGATTTTCCGCAATTTCTCCGAAGATATATTGCAGGCTTTAACGTGACAGGCCTTTACAAAATGCTTTGTAGTGTATACAATGCTGAGCTGTATCATAGCAGCAAAGTCTTTTGTTTTAATAATCATAAAACRTTTAACATTTTTATGAGAATATTCCTTTCAATCTCCATATTGTACAAATGTAAATAAAATAGGTAGATGCTATGAGGTAGATTTCTAAATATCAAAGGTTTGTCTGACTAGACAGGCTAATCAAATTCTCCTCAAAATAATTACCATTGCCCCTACACATTTATTGCAGAAACTGAGACACAGAAAAACTGAAAATGAAATTTATTAAGGTGTGCCTTATTTTGAGGACATTAGTTTTAAGTGCTCAGCTAGTTCTGAGCACCAAAGTGCTCCCATTAAAATTGCTGGAGTCACAGGTACTCATCATCTATAATAATTCATGCCAAGTGTCTGAGGCTGGTGTGCAAAAGGAGGCTCACCATTAGTGAATGTTTTAATTAAATGGAAGCCATGCTGTCTATGAGAAGTCCCAGGCAGGAAATTTCCTGGCTGTGCTCAATAAACTGTTACACATTTATAATGAAGTGACAATAGTTTTCATAGGATGTAAGAGCTCTCCTTTGATCCACCTCTTCCTGTGTCCTATAGCTGTCCTCTATACTTGATCCTCTAACCTTGTTGGGACAGGGAATATGTGGTTCCTTTGTGTCTGGTAATAACCCTTTTGGCAGAGCGTGCTGATACTGGAAATGGTTTCTGTTGACTTGCTGAATACATTAGCACAGAACGAACACATCCCAACAGCAAGACCTTAAGATCTAATGGTGGCTTTCTTTCTCTTTTAGTGGTTTTACATTTGCATAAATTACAGCTACCATCCATCTCAAACCCCAGTCTAAGTGCTCAGGAAACATTTGTACTTCCATAAAAACACAGAAGATAACAGCACCTTCCCCAGTACTGTTCATCTAAATCTGTTTGTAAGCAAAAATTGAACAGGAAAGTTAGCTGTCCTTTTAATCCTTGAAGATGTAAAACACCTTCCAGTCCTCCTGAAATCAGGAGAAGTTGAGGACATTCAAAATATTTRTGGCTATTCTGCTTGTTTCACTCTGTGGCATGTCACATTAACCAACATCTATACCTGCCTGCAACACCCAGGCTCCCCCAGCTCTGTGATTATTGCTGCTTGATCTGCAGAGCTGCAGCTCTCTTTWGTGAAATACATGTCCTTGGAGGGCAACTGCAGTTTTGGAAAAGGATTGAAGAGAGGGACTGAGTAGGGGTCTTTTTTGATTCCAGTAAAAATTTTCCAGTGAAAGTTAGGATTTTCATTCAAAGAAATAAACACACTGCACCACTAATACCAGTATAAATAAATAAGTAAAACACATTAAAGCATAATTAGTTTACAGGTGATTGATTCTGTTCTCTTAATCTTAAGTCACTAATATGTAAAAGCCATATAAAAAGGTTCTTTTTAATAAGGAATGACATTCAAAGAACACTTGTTTAAACTCCTTACCCATTATTTCCTTTAATCGTAAGATATGGTAGCTCTCCCCTAGACATGTCAGGAATAACAGTTTCTTAAGTAACAGGTGCTTCCTGAGTTATTGAATTACTAGTTTTCTGATTCTTGCATCTTAGTTGTTACTGAATTGTATTGTTTAGTTTCCATAAATAGAAAATTCTCTTTGAAAATGCTGTCTATGAGGTAGAACAWTCACTATGACACTAAGAGGTACTGGACAGTCAGTGGAAGTCATGACATAAAAACATTCCTGAAGGTTCAGTCAACCAAGGTTCTTGAAATGAATTGAGCATTTAAGTACAAAAATGCTTTATGATTATAAYGTAAGTTGTACTAACGCACTTAACCCCAGGCTGAAACCAAGGTAAACAGTATCGGGGATGCTGTGTTTATACCAGGGCAAAGCCTTTGAATGGAGATGTGCAAAAATCTCTAGCAGAGCCTTTCTCAGTTCACACTGAGATGAGCTAGACTTAACATGAAGAGGCACTGTCACGTTCTGAAACATTTGTTTGAATGGCCTGGGATTTCAGCCTTATTAAAAGCTATCTATTTTGCTTCCTTTCTATGTACTAAAGTCCCTTCTGGACTAACTGATTATCTGCACAAATCTCTGGGTACAAGAACTGAATCAAATTCAGAGATCATATAGATGTCTCCAGCCCACTTAAAAGTATGTAGCTCTGTTCAGCCTCACAATTTTTATGCATTTAATACTATCATGATTTATGCTCGTATGAGAGTTATCCTTGTTTATTTACTGATGTGTAGCTATACTAAGAAACACAGTTGTTTTAACTTTAATTTTGTAATTGGATGCAGATGTCTGCTGGCTCTTAAATGGATAATAAAGACAGCTTAAGTGATTTATCTGATCACAGTTCAGAACTGCAATAAGAATATAACCTGAAAGTAGAGCTGAGGTGCATCTATCTCTCATATAAAAACAGGATTCTTACAAGAGAAATAATCTACTGTTGACAATAATTTTCAGCATAAGATATGAATAATCATTCCTCTCAAAGGCTGCTGAAAACAAATCTTAGTTTGCATAAAACCATTGCCAAGAGCCTTATAGAAAGCAGACTGAGGATCATGGGAAATATACCCTGGATTTTTTTGCCTCTGCTCCTAATTTTGCTCCAATTGTTGGATGAGATACTGTTAAAATGACGAAAAAGAAGAAAAAGCAACAATTAAAGCTCTTGAGCCATTTGCTGTAAGATATAGATAATCCTGATGCTCAAAGGAGTATTACAAATCATAACAATAAAAGTAATATCAGTGCTGAGGATTATTGTCCTTTTATGTAATTTTAGGAATATGGAATCAAACAGGAGGTTAATGTAATGGAAACTTCCAACTCTCTTAACTTGCCACTGTGCCTCCTTACAGCATAGATCAGACAGTTCAACCAGTCAAATTATTAGGAGTTTTAATGGGAAAGTGGAGCAACACTGTTTTATAAGCAAGAGCATGAGATAGATATTTTTTAGTCTAGGGAAAGCTGATGAAAAAAAATACAAGTTCACTGTAAAACTGAGATTTCCATCTGCTTTCCTTCTGAACTGGTCTTTAGTAATTATCCTTTTTTTACAGCCTCTGGCCTCTCCTCTTCTCCATCTACCCCAACACAAGTGACCAAGCAGCCCACATTTCCTCTTGAATCCTATAAGCATGAACCCGAGAGACTAGAAACACGGATTCACTGTTCTTCACCTCCGGACACAGGGCAGGGATTTTCTTTGCCTCCATCCCAAAGTGCAGCCAAGCCTCCTATAATGACACCAGCTCCCTGTGCTACCTCAAAAACAGTAAGTAAAGCATGTGCCCCATTTTCCACTGGGAAATRTACAGGGTCGTGTGCAAGTATTGCTTATTTTTTGATTGAAAGACTGYGCATCCATTCTGTGAAACAGAATGAGAACAGTTACTTCATGTGCCTTTTACTTCTGGCTTCGCTCCGCTTCTCTCAGTATTCAATTGACAAGGCAGTAGGAATCCAAAGGCTGTAGCTCCTCCTGTGATCTACCAAATAGCAACTATTTTTGGCACTACTCTGAAGCAAGTTCTGCAGTGGCTACAGATCCCAGCATACATTGCTGAGATGCCATTTTAGAGAAGGACAATATTTTATTCGGGATCATTTATCTCCCTTAGGAAGATCTGAGAGAGCCTGCCACCAAGGAACACATATCAGAAAGAAACTCAGACTATGAGCCACAAGGTTTCAGGCTTCTGCTGCCTCTGCAGTCTGAGGTGACTGGGACAACCACTGTCTCATGGCACTAGCCGCTATCTTGTCTTCTGCCTCAGCTCAGAGAGCAGAGGAAGAAGAGCAGAGGTAGCAGGCGATTTGACCAGCCCTCCCCACTACCCCTAGATGGTGGAGATGTCTTCATAGGTGTGGTTTATTTGATTCCTGGGAATATTCCTGGGAATTAATTCCACCCTCTGATATATTGCACTGCAGCGTTGGCACGGCATGCCTCAGCTCTTCCCTGCCTCCATTGGCCAGCTTGAGCCTCACAAGCATCACTGTTCTTTCTTTCTTTCTGTGTTCCTCTGCCTTTTTGCTCCTTCCTTTTTTCCCAATGATTTCTTTGCTTTAACTCTATCTTTCTTTTCACTGTTGTGCTGCCTCATAGAACTAGGAAACTGTGATCTGTCGCCAGAGTTAACTATGCTATATTTGTTTTTTCCCCAGCTTTTCCTCTTTTTCTCAGAGTAAAATCTTTGATATTTTATGTATCTAGAAATCTAGAACTGTAAAGAACATAAAGGTTCATGAGATCTGTTTCCCTGCCAATCAACTACAAGTTCTGTTTCATTCTAGTTCTTTCTTATTTATTTAAAAGCAGGAAGTTTCCTCCCACTTGCGCTTGGGAAAGCTGTTCCAGGATCTGATTATTCTAACACAGCAATCTCTAAGCTTTTTGCTATTGCTCTTAGGTCCCAAAGCAGTGGCAGCAGCAGTTGTTATGCTGAATACATTTAGGTACTGGATCAATATTTGCGTACCACTTTCAAATGGTTTGCAGACAGCTAGTAAGAAAACCATACTCTGGTTCGGGGACCCCTTCTCTAATGATTAGGAAGTCTCTGGTTTTCAGCCTGTATTTTTCAGAGAGAGTTTATGACCATTTGCTTTTACATTTAACTGCTGTTTTCATTTAGTGTTCTTTACATCCTGTTGTACCCCTAGCCAGCTTTTGCTTTTCTAGACAGAGCAAACTAAACTCTCTGTGCAAAATACTTTTTGTTCTGCTGCTAAATCCCATTTTGCTTCTGTTTCACTTTGGATTCATTTTCTTGATGAGATCTTACCCAGGCCCATTCAGCAACACAATTGGAAATCTCCCTCTTGTAAAATCTGTTAGCTTCTTCCTGGCCAGGTTATGCTGATTGTTCATGCTGGCTGGTATACTTGTGTTCTTGTTTGTATCTGATGAACTCCTGATTTAGAGCAGATTTAAAAAATACATMTTCAATTATATATTTGTATTTAGTACTGTAGAATTTCATCTCATTTCTTTTGTTCTAGATGAGATCCCATTTCTTCTGTATATTTCGTTAGCATACACCAAATTATGCAGAAGTAAACAATTAAAGTATTAAATAACACAAATCCTATATTTATACTTGGGGAACTTTATCAGTAACCCTTCTCCAGCCAACTCCTTTCAATCCACTGCTTTTCCTGTAAGGTATAGTTTCAGGATACAAAAATTATGACACTCAACAAGGCTTGTAGGACACAAATATTTTTTGTACACTTCAGTCAGTTGGCCATATTATTTGCATGTGAATATGACTATCTGTGTGATGCAACTTCAGAGGAGTCTTTTGTACATAGAACAGAAATAGGGAGCCAACATAATCTTAGATTATTCCAGTGACTGAAAGACTGAAGAGTTTGTTTTGTTTTTAATTACTTGCTGATTGGGGTATGAATTTGAGTGGAAGATGCCAGAACGAAGAAATAGAATTCATGGCAAGTGTTCATAAACTGGTTTGGTTGTGTATATGTACAAGAGAAAGTTTCTCTGCAAACTCAGTACAGAGGATCTGCTTATCTTCTGTACAGAAAATACAGAAATTTGTATATTTTTTTTTACATAAAGGATGTATAGGACCTCATTATCTTTGCTTTGTATCTTCTATACTCATTTACATCTGAGAAGAGTAAGCGTGCAGGACTGCTTGTGAATCATTTGGATTTTGCTTTACTTGGGAGCAAATRTCAGCAGCTACAACTCAGTGAGGAACAGAGCTCTATATGTTTAATTTTCAACAGACATCACTGATGGAGATATGCAGTGCTCTTCTAGTAGGAAAAACTGTTTGGCAAAGTTTTTGCAGAAGGACATGAATCTGAAGCTGATGCGTGTTCACTCAGGAATATTGTGTCTTTTGATGACTGCAGAGTTTTTGGTTTTCCCCTGTAAGTTATTTCCCTAGCATTCGTTGCAAATGGCAAGAAGTAGACAACAACTCTGATCTGCTTATTGCATTTCAAACATTTTGCTATTTTCATTAATCCTGAGTTTGGTTTCTCCAATGCATGTTAATAAAAGTTTATTTTCATACGCATATGCCATAAACAAATCTATAAAAGACAAACTCATTTACTGAGATCACTGTTTCTGGGCATGACAATTCCAGTTATCTTAAGAACACGCTATAAATTATATGATAAATGTTTCATTCTGGCAACACTGTTAGATGTATAGATTAGCAAGAGGGAAGCTTAGGCTGACGTCTGAAGGAAGTTGAGTCTTACCTATGGGGCACTGTCAGCTGAAATCTCCTGTACTTATTACATTGTTTACTTAGTGGTGTTGATGTGTGATGATTCACAGTTGTTATATGTATTGCAGTAGCAGAGAGGAACCCTTGGACCCAAACCCTGAAGTGTTATAAAACAAACAAAMCAAACAACAGAACAGCAGAAAGTATAGTATAATGGCTTGGAAATAATCTCAACCCATTGTTAGAATTAACTGCATTTCAAGCTGATTGTGTACCTAAAAAAAAATTTTTTTTTTACATATATATGTCTGGGACTGTGGCCCTGAAGTGTTACATCTGTTCAATAAGAAAGAAAACATGGAATAAAAAAATAACAATATTTATTCCCCAGTAGAAGCAATCTAAACCTTTCAGGTTTTTTTAGCACTTAGAAAGTATCTATTCTAAGGTAATTTTTAAGCCTTAGATTTTGGAAAGGGGAATAAAAAGTGGGAGACAGTTCCTGACAGAGGGAGATGCTGCTTCAAGGAGTATCATCTCAACACAGTATACAAAGCTAAATAATTAACTCCATGCTAAATGGAGGTCTGTGATAATCACTAACACCCGTATTTATCCCACCTAACTTTAGAAACCTATCTGAGCTGCTTAAGTTGGGAGTATAGTAGCTCTGGTTGTCTGTATATTTAACAGAGAGGCATTTGCAGAGGATGAATCAGGTCTTAAGKGGGTTGAACAGCCCTTTGCACTGATTATAAAGGGAGTGACTCCAGGTGTTGCGTTTCTAACTGAGGCATTTCAGCTAGGTGCCCAAAGCTAGATGTGATGAATCTGTAACACACTGTTGCAGCCTAATATAAGCTTTGCTCTGGGTGTGTGTAGGTGTTTCTTCTAGTAGTGGAGTTAAAAGGTTAAATTCAGCTGATAAGAGATCAAAGCTAAACCAAAAGATTAGTGCGCACCACATTAAATGGGGCAGGAGCAACTTGATTTTTAACTGTACAGTTCATGACTCTGTACTTTGGCCTTATGTTATTTAGACTGTGTAACCTTTAGGCAGTAAGTGGTGAATGATAACTTAATTCTTCTCTAAAGTGACATTACTAACTGTGAAAGGAATGTGGAGAGGTTGCAAATTCAGTAACAAACATGTTTTCCCTGTTTCTGCTTTGCCCATATTATAAAGTAGAATGTAGTATGTTGAGCTTATGCGGCTGTATCATTTATATTTTGTCCTTTCTTCTTCCACTGACAAATAAGACACTGAAAATAGCAGTATTCCCTGTCTCTTACAAACATTTTTATGGTGTATCATTTTCTAGCCTTCATAAGGTTCCTCTTTCCCTGCATAAGAAGAGTCCAGGCCAGAGAGAAAGGCTGCTCCTTCAACTTGAGGAGTTCCTTTTGAGCCTTCTTTTTCTGAAAAAAAAACAGGTTTTGGGCTTCCTCTGCTTAGAAGAAGTGAAGAAGGCAGAACACATTTGAAAAAGGCCCCTTCCATCTGATTGTGCTAGTCACCCACAAGTCTCTAAACAAACTTCAAGCCTAGCAATTTCCCAGCACTCTCAAAAAGATGTCATCTCAGCCAGAAGACAAGCTTAAACTTACCCTTAGCTTGTGTAAGTCCTGTTAAAACTGCAGATACCAGACACAGGAGGTGTCTGGACACAGGAGGAATCCAGTCTGCATCCATTTTACACAACTGTTGCTGCTCCAGCATTAGGAAGAGGAGAGGTAGCATATATAGCTGGGACTCTCTCTTCCAATCCTAAGTACAGAGTGGGAAGCAGAAGGCTGCTTCAGAAAATACCTGSTTGTTAAACAGTAGCACTTCCCTGCAATGTTATTCATGCTGTTTCTTAGCCAAAATGTAGTAAACTCAAAAACACGGTTGTTAACTTGTTCAGCGTGAAAGACTATTACATCACACACTGCTTCTGGCAAGGAGCCTGGGAACTGGGATGTGTGCAGCCAGTCCTTCTTTGTGGCTGTCTCCAAAAAATCATGCCACCTATCAGAGCCCCATAATCAAGCTGGCTGATTAAAGATTTAAATCTGATGAAAAGAACCGGAAAGTGTTCTTTGATTCTGACATTGTTTTAAAAAAAATAAAAGCACAGGCTGGGAAAAAAAGGAATCCAGTCTGCAAATGTACAAGAACTCCTTATTTCAGCATTCATGTGGTTTAAGGCAATACACTGGTGTGCCAAGATATTACTATAATTCAGCTTTGATTTACACTACAGTAAACTGATCACAGAAATTAGAGCCAGAAAGGCTGTCATTTGCTAGTGAAGAAAGCTCTTGCAATATTATTATGTCCAAGCTAGTTTTAAGGGCCATAATACCAGCAATCCTCTGGGGAGATGAGCCTATTCTCCAAATGATCTTATGGGCTGTAACATGCCATCAGTGTTTAAGCATTTCTCTCTACTGTTGCTGAGTGAAAGTGTACTTAATTTTAAAATGGTATACATTTGTCTAATAGTTGAGATGTAACTAGTTGCAAACCTAGTAAATGAATAGCCGTGTAAATTAACTATGTAATGATTACGTGTGGTATTAATGGAAAAATGTCTTGAGCTCATCTAATTTGATTTCGTGCTCCTTTGAGAGACTATCAAGGTGGCTCTACTGAGTTGAGTGTAGGACCACAGAAGAATTATTTAACATGGTTAGAAAGTATATAGGGAGAATTAGTGGAATATAAAAGAATGAATCTGTAAACTCATGTGGAACATTACAAAAATAGAAAGCTTCAACTATACCATACACTAACTACTATTTAATTACAGCTCCTATTTTATCAATATTCTGTTCTGTCATTTCACCTTCTTCCTATTAGTCTTATCTTTAAGCCACATTTAGTATCTTTCTCCTTTTTAGTATTTAAAATATGTGACAAACAGCTTACTAGCCATTTTGTAGCAGATAATTTGCTTTTTTTTWAAAAAAATACTTATTTAATCTAGGAAAAAATGTGAAGTCACAGCATCCTGAAACACTGATTTCCTAATATATTTGTGTTCTGGATGCAGTGTGCACGTTTGTGGCAATCGATGTTAGGATGTAGAGGGATTACGTGACATAAATTTCTCTGCCCTAAGGAGATGAGTGACTGTTTCAGTTTGTGGCCCTCTCTGGAGCCACAGAGCTAAATTAGTCAACTATCTCTGGATGCACTCAGTGAGGAATTTATTTTAATGGCATGAAGTCCTACAGTTTCTGTTCCTCCTAGTCCGAGATCAAAAGGAGACAGGTTAGGTAGAAAGGACGAATAGCCAGAGTGCTGAGCCCAGTGAATTCCCGGCTGCTTTGACAGCTCTCATGAGGCTGTAGGTAGCTAAGGCAATTAAAACCAGAGCATCTAGTCTATTCTAAGTTAGACATTGGCACCAAACTCATGACCTCAGCATCTTGAATAGAGAGTTAGTGGCTTAAAGCTAAATTACTTTTATTGCCCTATGTCCTGTACTATGCATGGTATAAAAAGGCTAATCCTGAAGATCCGACCTTGTATGTCCATGCAATAGATATCTTTTGAATAAGTAACATTAGTTAAGATGGTGGTTTAAGATTGACAGCCTGGTTTTATTCATTGTACTTTTTTTTCATGACACACTTTACTCCTGAGTTTTGAGATTTGTTAATCTAATGGGCATCTTGTTATTTTGCTAAGAGGCTGGAACTTCTCAAGAAAGTAAGCTCTAATAGCTATTAGAAGCCTGATACGTACTCTGATTTAATGTAAAGCTGCAGCTTAATATAGGACTGCTGCCAGTTTCCTACCAGCTATATTTGGGCAATTCAGGAAGGCAGACAATATTTACTGTCTAGGCTGTTCATTCACGAGGCAACTGGGATTACAGACATTCCTTGAGAACTGAGGAAAGATGAGCAATTTCAAACCTGTTCTTTTGCACCATGCCTGCTTATGTATGAACCAGAGGGAATATACAGCTAGGAATAAGCCAAATGCTACAGAGGCTGGGATCCTTGGGAGGGAACCCTGACCATCTCCAGCTCTSCCAGTCCCTCTTCTGGTCCTGTTCTGTCTATATTGTATTTTTAGATGCACTGCCATTAATAACCAGCTGAGCTCTAAAGACTATAAAGAGCTGATTGATACCAATGGGACATGAGCTACATAAGGCAGTGATATTCTTTGGTCTCTGACTCACAACCTTTCTTAGTCTCTTCCTCTGACTGGATGAAATAAACTATTGAAGTTGGGAGAAAATAAGGGGAACCATATAAACAACATTATCTTTGTACAGCTTATTTCYCAAACTTCCATATAGTGTCACTATCTGCTTATGCATGAGGAAAGTGATACAGCTCTTTAAAACTACAGCTTATGTCTGTGTTTCTTTTCTTTTAAGATTATAATCAGCCAAGTTTGGCCATTTGTAAGTCAGCTGCAAGGGCTGCTGACTCAGAAGAGGACTAGATACCATCTTGGCAGCAGCTTGGAAAAATGTTTCCATTGTGCTGGTGAAATGAATGYAAAATATTTATTCTCTAAGCTTGCTCACAAAAGCATTCTCAGCTGGAACTGAGGGTGGGGCCGTGTGTATTTATTTGTAGGAAGACAATAATTACTTACAGTTCCCAAGGTATGCATAATGCTTTGTAATCATAAAAATAAGACGAACCTCCTACCATATGGGGCATATAAGCTGAAGTGTTTTACAAAACAGTTACAGAATCAATGTACTGTAATGGAGAAAAAGCATCAGAGGGAGAAGGTCAGCAAAACACGAGGCAGTGAATATTCAACGGAAGATGTTTTAATTTAGTCATTTGGCATGTTTAGGGTTATAGACAATTGCCTGGGATTAGGTTAATATCTTAGATTTTAGAAATTTTATCAGTCATATTTTTCCACATGCATCTCTGCAAGCCAGGGCACCTGTGACACGTAGAGAGATTTCTTCCTTGTACCTCAGAACAAAAAGTACTAAGTGTTAGTTTATAGTATATATATATGTGATGTTCAGCAGAAACATAAAGATGATCCTTACCCTGAATATCTTATTGAGCTAGGGCCTGATCTAGCAAAACAGGCCAAGCAAATTCTAAAACCATAAGTAAGCATTTGCTTAAATAGGATTGCTCCTAAGCACCCCTTCCAGCATACGCTTGCGGAATAGATTTTAAGTGTAGTCATAACACAGCTAGCAATGACAAAAGGCATTGAAGAAAGGTAGTCTGAAGGTTACAGTGCAGCATTTGGTTGAGGTTGCTATGTATTTATGTTGTTGAGTCCAGGATGGTATTTTGTTTTGGTTAATGTTAATGTCATTATGGCTCTGATCCAGGAAAGCACTTAAATGTGGGGTTAATTTTAAGTATGTTGGTAGTCCTGTTAAAGTCAACTGTACTAGAACACTTAAAGCTACATGGGTGCTTAGCCTCTCTGCTAGATCTGGGTCTTTGTACAATTTTTATTACTTATTAAAAAATTTACAAATAACTACCGCAATACTGGAGATGAGAAAATAAGCTGACTAGACAGGCTGAGGGTGGAAAAGACTTGGGGAAAACACCAAAGATTTGGAAAAACTAGAAGAGGGAAAGAGCGCAAGAATCAGAAGGGAAGAGAGCTCCAGGCAACAGTGGGGAATAGCTGATGGCTGAGTAGCGTGAGAGCAGCAGCTGCAAGATTGCTATCTGCCTGGCATTGTGTGTTTGGCCTTTCAAGCTTTGGGTGTTGGGATCATGTTTACTTGGAAACATTCGCAGTGGTACGACCTCAGCACCCAGCTCCCCACGGAAATGGAAACAGCTACTGATGAAGAAATAGCTTTATGAAATGAGACAAAAGATTCCTCTCTTGCCCCTCTCCCTTAAGCGCACTGGCCACACAGGAGCATATCCCAATAGACTTGTTGCACGCAAAGAAAGGACGCTGCAAAGCTATTTCTGGGGGACCGCTGTGAGGAACCATTTCTGCAGATGGTGCGCAGCCCTCCTTCCTGGAATATGCCTTCGGAAAGAGACAGCAAAATGCTGATGAGCACTGCTGTAGTACAAAAGGACATAATACAAGCTGATCATCAAGCAGTTTCTTCCATTATCCAAATTTTAGAGGTTGTATTTTAAAGAAAAAGATGTCCTCAGCCTATGTTCTTTTCTTTAGGGTCCCGCATATTTGACTGCTGCCATTTTAGAGAATAAATCTCGAATTCAAAGAGCATTTCAGAGTTGTTAAGGAAAACAGAAATTAAAAAAAGAGAAAAATATGGTGCCAGGAGCTTGGGCATGCTCCTGAGATCAGAGAGAAGTGGCTACAACGATTTGCCCTTTCAGAGATCTCTTGTGTGACCCTAAGTAAGTCACGTGGTCTCTCAGTTTCCCATTTATAAAAATGGGGGCAACACTTCCCTACTTCAAAGAGATGATATGATGATAAATACAGGAAAAAATTCTACAGTACTAAGATATTTTTAGAATGAGAGCTGTAAGCAGTTTAAAATAAGTTAACTGTACATAGCATATGTTGTATTTAAAGTTTGTAGCAGTCAGCTTTTACATTAGAGACTATAATAATGTGTAGGAAGCTACCACATTTTCAGAGCACATGTAAAGATTTACACAGAAGATCACTCTAAAATAGGCTGCTCTTCTGATATCTACATTTAGAGCTTCATTTAAAATAATTCAGACATTCTCAAGAACTGATAGTTATCAAGAATTATCATAGGATCCTGTCCTGAACATCAGATACAGATTAGTGTGTGTGTGTGTGTATATATATATACATACACACACACGCCACAAATTTGATGCTTTTATATTGGAAAGCAGACTTGCTCATTTTTACTTTTTTTTAAAAATATGAGTAGCCATGAAAATTACTTTAAAAACATGAACCAATGTAGTGTCTACTTAAGTCTATTAATGTTAAATAAATACTTACTAATTTTAGAGATCTAGAGCCAGACATCTATTCTAAGCTTGGCATGCCTTTCCCAAAAGCTTAAAATATCAACCAAATAAAATAAAAACTACTGCTATTACTCCTCTGTGAGCACTTTCACTGGCTACCCCTGTGGCAGATGGCAGAGGACACAGGTAGTCTCCTTGGTACAAGAGTCCAAAGCTTTGAGAACTCTTCATCTCAAAAGATGATGCTCTTTGTCTCAAAAGATGATTAGCTTTGAAATACGTTAATTTAGGCAGAAACAACCAGTTAAATCTCAAACTACTGATTGAGTTATATAATTTAATATTGAACTGTACTTCTTCATTTAAATGAAACTGATTCTGAATTTCCAGTCTTCTACTTAAAAGTGTGCTTCAGAAATTAAGAGGGATCTTCATAGATCTTACATCTAGTTTAATGTACAGTAGGTAGAATTTAATCCTAACTCCACTGAAATCGATGCTAAAGTTTCCATTGACTTCAGAAAGGCTAGATTCTCTCATGGCTCAACTAGTACCATACTTGTAATGACAATTTAAAGTTTGTTTTCTTATTGCTAATGATGGGATATACCATACTATGTACAGAAGCCTTCTCAAATTGGCTGTTAAATATTGAATGTAATGCTTTATTTCCATATTTTAAGAACGTGTGATAAGCTAGAACAAATCACCCTTGGGAAGCATGTCAAGAAATATTTGGGGGTCTTAGCAGACATCTAATTACAGACCAAGTCTACATCTAAGTTTAGGTGCTTGTGAATTCAGTGTTTGACGTATCCACCCTATACGCACCCATACCACTGACCATGATTACACAGACTTTTCAGTCCACATCTACACAAGCTCTGCAGTAATGTGAGTTGTGGCAAACTTGCTGAAGGTGTATCCCAGGTCCTTACCAATGAACTAATTTGAGTTTTTTCTAGAACTGGTTCAGGCAATACAGAAGAATTCCTTACCAGTATTTCTAGGTCACTTTACAGTATTGTTTGCAATCATAATACACTTAGCTGAGACACTGGATATGCTTCTTGCTTAGTACAGTCTTCACCTCAGTCCCTTCCAGACAGTGTCAAACCACAGAACCAATACTGTAGGATGATCTGGTTTCACTTGTAGCTTACCTGAAACAGCAAAAAGATATTTGTGATGTTAAAAGGCTGTCAAAAGGGAAAGCATGCATGAGAGAAGGAAGGTATCTATTGCATGTTGCTATTTCTTTCTAAAAGAAATTGCAGATTTCTTTTATGCAGAACAGTAACAGAAAAGCAGCACAGAAAAGTTAGGCCTGGATTGATCAGCAACAGATCTGGAATTAACTCATGAAAAAGGTTAGTGTCCTAAAGCTACATATATTCGATGCCACCTGAAAAATACCTTTTTGGCAAAAATGACATATCTGGAGGTAACAGGTCAACCATGGGCTCGCTGTTAAGAGGCAATATCAGGTCCGTAGTTTGTCCGCTGTTGGGAGGGCACAAAATCTACTGCAAATGTACAGACCCTGAGTGGTACGAGATAGTCTCAGGAGTTTAATGTGCTCCCATAATTGCAATGAAATATGCTTCATAATCTCTGTCCACCTCAAGAGACAGCTTTTGACTATTCCAGGCAGAGCCCTGGGCTGCTAGCAGTCACTGTGACTTTGCGTGACCCCCTGGCCCACGAGCAGCATGCTGTCCAGCAGCAGTCGAGATCCTCAGCYGGGATAATCTGGGCAGAAAGTGTCCAGCTACAGAATAGCACATTTGCTACGTTTAGCCATGATCATGAAAATTACATTTTAAGGGTAGGTTATTAGTAAGTTACTAAAATTTTGCAGGGTTTACTCAAGCCTGAAGCATGGTACCAAGTAACTTCTGGCTTTGCTAGGGAAAAGATAATTCGTTTTCAGTTTTAAAAAGCATCATCATTTAAAGCTGGTGTAATAGTGTTTGTACACTGAAGTCACTATCCATGACTGAAGCTTTGAAATATAACACTAAGATGAAGAAAGAGAAGTGGTATACAGTAAATGCATTTATTTAAATCAAATTTGGCTCTATTTTTTTTTTATCTGTTATTCAGGATCGCTTCAGTTCTGTAGCATACTCAGCAGTATTCTGGCCTAGATCCAGCTAAAGTACTTAAGTAAGAAGTTCTTAACTTTAACTAACACAGGTAATCCTTCTGTATTCAATGTCAGTAAATGAAGCCCTAAGGAAGTGCAGGCTCATTCTTACTCTTTTTTTCCATCCACTTTAAACAAGATAGTGCTTACCTGTTTGTCACCATTAGTATTATCTTAATCTGTTTTTTTTTTCTAAATCAAACCAGTATGTTTGTCACAACCACACATAACTACTGTAATCTTGCTTATTATCTGATTACTACAGCTCCCTCCTGCAGTAAATTTCTCTTCCCTGCAACCATGCCCATAATTCAGTGTAGTAACAGATAAGACCCATTTCAAACAGACTCAGGAACACTCAAGCATATGTGTRAAAACAGCCAAAGAATAAGTTTTTAAGTATATACAATAACCAATATTTAAGAAAACTACATTTAAAAAAATCTAGAATAGTCTGAAATTTTAAGTTATATTCCTATGTGTTTGCAGAATCAAGTGGTCCTATTGTAACATCAATATTCTTAACAAGCCAACTCAAGGCAGTTCCTCACAAGTATGTAACTTTTTGAACTTTGTGTTCAAAGGGACAGAATTGAAATTGTTCTGCTATTTGATTAATAATGTATCATGCTGATAATATTGATTCAGACTCCACCTATATTCTACGAGAGTAATCTGAGGAATTAATGATGTTGTCCACAAAGGCTTATTTAGAGACTTCCTTTTTGATATTCTTTCTTTAATATAAAATCTGACTTATCTGAGCTGCAGTGATACCAGAATCAGACATATAGCTGTTATTAGCAGTTATGTTAACACATCCTTACTCTTTTCTGCTTCTGTCTGGACTTGTCTTTAAGAGTTTAGTTTGGGAATCTASACTATACCTTGGTCTTTTACTTCCTTTGAAGTTTATTTTTTTAAAGGTGCTTAAATTCCATCACTGACTTTTTTTTTTTCAGACTGGAAATGAGAAGGGGTTGTAGGACACTGTGCTTAGATAGGTTTTCTTTTCTTTTTTTTTTTTTTTTGTGTTTTTCATATAAAATTAAGGGAAGTCATGTAATGAAAATCTATCCAATTAAGTCAGTGGCAGAACTCATTGGAATTAAACTGCACATTCATTTCCACATGGAAATATTTAGGAAGGGGTCTCCAAAAAAAAAAAAAAAAAAAAAGTGAAATCACTCTGCACATTTTAGTTACCATGTTGTCTGGTTATATAGATCTTAACATTCAGTACTAGAACAGCAGTGAAGATTTAAGAGAAATGTAAATTGTCCATTTCATCATCTTCCCTAGCACTAAACCCATTCCTATATTCCTTGTTTCAATTTGGCTRCATTTTGTTGTTGTTTCACTTAGCAATCCATTTAACTTATTAAAGACCCTCAACTGCAACTGCCTGTCACTAATCAATTAATTGCATCAAGTAATTAATATAATAGCTACTGTAACGTCTGAGGACACCTGCAATGGGAGGTTAGTTATCGGTTATAAGCTGTAAAAACAACACTGCGCCTCTAACTCATTGAGGATTTGGCAGATTAGGAACAGAGCGCTGAACTGACACCAGTAATGATCCAGTGGGGAACGCAGGGTGCTGCTACGGAGTGGATTTTCAATGCTGAGTTCTGGTACAGGATTAGGTTGTTGCCTTCTAAAAAACTCAAATCTCAAGAGTTGTCACCCAGGTTCCTTTATACACAGTAGACACTGAAATGATTATGGCATTTATTATTTCAAAAGCTTTTTAAGACTAGAACAAACCTGATTGCATTTCCTCCTGCTGCAGGAAGAAAAAGCTTGAATTCAGGATTTTGTATGAGACGTCCCGTTCCTTGCTAGTTTRTTTGGTGAGACTGTTTAGAGTTAATGGTAAACAGAGATTCCTTAGAGTAAGTAGTAGAAACTCTATGTACACTGCACAGCTGCTCTGTTTACTCCAAGATCTTGGAAKGAAGGAGGACTCTGTGTCCAAACCAGGCCCAGAGCTCCACACTGGGACCAACCATACTCTGTAACCACATAATATGCTCGCCGAGTGTCATCACCTTTAGTCATCCCTGTTCACCGTGCATGTAGCATTTTTAAATACAGAAGGGATCCAAGATGGGATCCTGATCTCAGCATTGCTGATTCTGGTGCTTTAAGCTGCTGTAAGCCACTGATATCGGTTACCACACTCTAGCAGAAAACAAGAAGTTTGATTTACAGTTTAACCAGCAGATGAAACCTTTTTTTCTGATAACTTTCATCTTTTTCTGCTTCATAAACCAGATTAAATTAAATCAAAAATAAGGAATAAGTGTTCTAAATTACATTGTGCAAACAGACTGCTACAGAGTAGGCATATCTGACATAAATTTGGAAAAATTCTAAAATGTTCATTGACAGCTCATCACGAAAAGGGCTGTTAACTACTTGAGTTGTATAAAACTGTAATTGTAGTAAGTAGCACTAGCAAATGGTGGGAAAATTACCATTTGTAGTTTATTCTTGCATTCAAAATGGGTATGCCTTGATTTGCATTTAGATGGGAATTCCTTCTTGTTGCTCTTCAATCCATTAGCTTTTATAAGGCAAGTAGGTTTTTTTTTTCTTCTGAAGTACTTCGAAGGGCATTCAGTTTTACTGCTGAACTGTGAGTTGTACAAGCAGCACCACTAGCATATCGGTATTAATAGTGTCGCTGCCTTCATTGATCAGAATGAAATGAGCAATCAGAAGTCAGGAAAGGCTTTGTGACAAGCAGCTCTGAATTTACCTGGGAATGCATATTTCATACTGAAGGGCAGCTAACACTTTTCTTGCAGTGCYTGAATAAGCCTGTTCCACACAGACTTATGATTTGCAGCAGCATTTCTTTTTAGGTTGTCTTTTCAATTCCTGACCTGTCATCAAAGACTAATATGTAACCTTTATCATTACTCAAATAATACTTGCTTTAGTATTTTTCCTATTTAGAATTAAAGCTACTTGATTTGGAGAGGGAAAAGCAAAGCAAAGCRCATTTGTGTTAGATTGTCAGAAAACTCTGGCTTTTGTATGAAACATACATAAAAGATTTCTCACTGAATTCTCATACTAAGACTAAATATACTTTTCTAAAGACTGGAAAACTTAGAAATAAAAGAATTCTAGAAGGGCCTTTGAAAATTCATTTCCCTCCATAGCAGAATCAACTAAATGTACATAATTCCCAACAAATATTTTTCTAATCTTTTGCCAAAAARCTCCAGTCTGGTAGAGTTTTCACTGTTCTGTTTTCAGCAAGGCATGCTGGTTCTTCACCATCCTTATATTTAGAAAGCTCTCTGAACTCCAGCCTAAGACTTCCTTGCTGAAGGCTAAGCCGATAACTTCTTATCCCATTACCAGTGGACCCAGAAAACAGTTTATCACTTTCCTTCTTGCAACTATGGGAAATGATTATTATATTTCCCTACAGTCATCTTCTCTCTCTCCCTCTCTCTCCCTCTTTCTCTCTAAAGTAAGAAAATCGGAAGATTTTCAAGTCTTTTGTTACCTGTCATGTTTTTTGACCTCATAGATCCTGGACTCTCTTGGTTCATTCTTGAGTTCAGTGGCCAATACTGAATGCAGTATCCCAGCTGGCATGTAACCTGGGCTGCATAGAATAGGCTCTTCCTGTCTTATCTGTAACATGTTTGTAGACAGTGTGATGTTTTTTCCAAGGATCTGATACTGTTGTCTCATATTTAGTTTCATTCACAGATCTTTTCCTTGTGCAACTGCTGTAAGCCAGTCTTTCCCCATTTTATTTTTGCATGTCCTTATTTTTTTACTTGTCTAATGCTCTCTAGTTACCCATATCAAAACACAACTTGTTTGTTTCAAGCATTGCTGGAATTTTTGAGGTTATTTTAAGTTCTAATACTATCCCTAGAAGTGCAGCCTCTCTTAGCATTGTGTTAACTGAAAATGTAATGATCATTTATTCATTATTCCTTCATCAAGTCATCAGTAAAAATGCTGAATATTAGACAGAATAGAGATCTCTTTGGCACCCTTTTATAAACCCTTCCAGATAGATAAAGAAAGGTCACCACCTTCCTTGGGAACATGTTTTTGTCCTCTAGCAGCAGTTTCATCTAGGCTATCTGGCTTGCTTAGGAGAACATCATGCTAAATAGTGTCAAAAGCCCTGTTAACTCATGCTATACAACATATGCTACATCTGCTTACCACAAAACTTCTAACCTGTTATTAAGATGGCTGAGATCAGTTTGGTGTTATTCATTCATGTTTGCTGTTACTGATGAACTTTCTGTCCTGTACTTAAAAATGGGAGTATTTGTTCCCTTACATATCTTGGAATCAAAGTTACACTGACTAGTTTATAGTTCCTTGGTTCCCTTTCCCCTCCCCTTTAGAAATAAATACTATAAAGTGGAATAATCTGATCAAATGAAGATGTAGAGCTCTAGTCGGTAAAGTGAATGGAGTCCAGCATGCCAATTCATTTCATCTTAAGYAGTTGTCTAAAATAGAGCACGAGAATAATGTCCTAGAAATGGCTGTTTCTCCACTGGCTGTGAGAAGCAGCCTAGGGTGAGTAGTTCCACTATGAATAACTACTAACTAAACTCTGATGAGATGTGTAAGTGAAGGTGAGAGGAATCTCATTCTAAACATTTTGATAGAGCTGCTCTGGTCTGGTAACGGCCACTGACAGATCCCCACCCCTGTCCCAATGCATGTATTCCTGCTAATTCAGGGAGGTAAACTGGCAGGAAACTACCTCAAAAAATAGTTTTCTGTTGATGTTAACTGCTATTCATATCCCTGAACTGTTGCTACAGATTAAATACTTAGCATATTCTTATGAAAATAAAGATATTCCCTTAATAAGCCATAAAAGAGATCTCCCRTATCATCAGATATGTTTTAACATATTCATCATTAAGTGCATATATAACCTACAGGACTGATTCTACTTTTGCAGAGTATGAGTAACTGCCTTTACCCTAGAAAATTAAAAAAAAAAAAAAAAAAAAAAAAAAAGCAGAGATAGACAAAGTAAGTAGTTACCTATTAAATTTTAAGTCCTAGCCTTCCCAGAAGTCCTACAACCTCTTTTGTTTACATCCACCTTTTTATGACTTTTGTTGTTGTATCAACCTTGACTTATTTGTTTTACTTTGCCTTCACAAAGATTGCTGGCACTGCTATATTAAACTTCTGTATCAGCATTGTGTCATAGGTCCCTGGTTTTAAGCGCAAGTAATGCCCCTGTAAGGACTGAACTGAAACCTGGCAAAGAAGAAATTTATTCAGGCAGTTTCTTTTCTATACATATTTTTATCCTAAACTTTTATCATCTAAAAGTGCCTTTTGTTTAATATTTAGTRTACAGAGTATATATTGTCTCATCACATTGGTATCATAAACAGTTAAAAAGAATTACCTGTCATCGAAACCAAACATTCAAATCCTAATCTAGACAAATCCCTAGGATATAGTTAATAGAAACCTCTTGTGGCAGTAGATCAAATGGTCTGAATAAACAGATATTGGAATGTTACACCATCATATAACATCATCTCAGTGGGATTTATAGCTGCTTTGAAAGACAGATCTTTTCCCTACCTTCAACCAGTAATCTTTCTGTAATACGGCAGGCAGTGTTCGTAGAGAGAGCTAGTATCTAAGACTCTTCAAAATATCTGCTAATTTGTATAATAGATCAGTGGTGAAACCACTGTCATGTTCGTTGTGAACTAAGCTAAGAGTGGGCTGTCTCCAGAAGGTCTGGTCCCGTTGTCACATCTGCCTTTAGCATCCCTTTTTGCCAGTGCCACTTGGCACAACTGCACAGTGAGCTGGATCACAAACTGACCTGAATGAAAACTAATCTTCTCAGGCAGCTAAAAACTAGCCGGATGGACAAAGTTCCCTGTCCTGGCTTGCTGTGTTGTCTACAGGCACAAAAGAAGAAGCCAGAATGCTAAGTGAGGAGCAAAATGAAAGCCACCATCAACAGCTTGTACGAAGACTGGCTTAAACAAATTGTGGTACGGCAGACAGAGAGAAGGATTGAGTTTCTGTCTTTAATTTTTTTTTTCTTTTTTTCCCCATTTTTTAGCAGTACAGAGACRCATGGCTACAATGGTTCCATTACAAATCTCTGTTATGTATTAAATTACTGCCTTTAAATTGTATTGACTTACTCTTAGTATTCTCAGTCTAGATACAGTTTCTGCCAATGTAAAACCCTGATATTGTAGTAAGCTCTGAGGTTCAACAGTGCAATGTAGCTCATTGCATGAAATAGGCTTAAGTGTCTTATAAACATATATCTGTGTTTTGTAGCAAGTGAAAGGCACTGCACGCCTTTGAAAATTCACTTTCCAGTTACAAACAGCCTTGGAGCTGTCTTTTCTTATGTCTACTAGACATGAGAATATTTACTAKACTAGTATGTGGAGTAAATAACCATTGTGTTAAAAAAGAAACAAAATYGTGACAGTTAATAACTTATTTCCATTAAATGTCATCCTATTTTTCTCCTTTTTKTGTTAACAAAATAGGAAAAAACCCTTATCAAAAATCAAGACAGCTGATACAAAAGATAAATWATTTAACTTTTAAAGCTCTCTGAGATAATTAACAACTTCTACAGCATTGTAATTAGTGGACGGAAAATATTACAAATTAGTATCAACTGCCTTGGTATCTTCTGTGGTTGATCAACTACAGTACTTATTGCGCTCCTACTTGTTTTTAAAATATAGCTATGAGTGAAATATTTTAGGATTTTCTTTCTAAAGGATCTTTACGGGAAAGGGGAATTAGAAGTTGTTACCTCCTAGTCTATCCATAGGAGTGTCCCTGGAAAGAGGCAGCTAGGGAAAAAGCAGYGGTCATCTGTCCCTTGAAGACTAGAGGTTATTTCCTTGTCTGAAGCTCTTCTGGACTGGAGAGATGGTAAACAGACAGCTTTCTGGTTTCCCATAATTTTTCCCCCTACCTCTCATGCTTTGCTATGTTATACATGCAGTATTGTGCTATCCCAGATCCACTCACCCTTCCCTCCTCGAAGGGCTTGCTGAACTTCTGAAGTCTGAGCCTTTCCTTGGGGACTAACAAATTTTAAATGCCCTCTAATGGCTCCTGTGAGCCCTTTGGAGCACCGGGCGCGTGCATGTCTGCCCACAAGATCTGTTGCCATGGCCAGAGAAATAATCTGCTTCTCAGACAATACTTTCTTTGAGGCTCTGCGGTGACTAGACAGAAGGCTAGACTTTTTGCAAGCCTTGCAGACAATCCGCAGGCACAGTACGTTTCTGTGGAAAAAAAAACCAATAAAGTAAGAGCCTGGGGAGAATAYGGCTGCAGATCATTAATATTAAAAAAAAAWYYTTTWAAAAAAAGGCAGAAAGTGTTCGCTAATTAGGGCCGGAACTTGTACAACTAACGATGCACTCCAGCGAGTCCACGTCCGAGCTGGTCACCCTGGGCTTCCCACAGAGTCAGTAGGGACCTACGTGTTACAGTCAAAGAGGTCCAGGTATAACTTACCACGTGCCAGCGTCTACATGACGAATCTAAATGATACCTGATGAATCTGTTTCAGTTATTTCCTTGTTTCTATTAATTTTGCTGTACCTCTGGCTACCAGCTCAGACGTGGACATCTAAAGCTGGGTGCAGTAAATCCCAGGGAATAAGCTCCATCCCCAGCCAGGGGTAACAGCGAGTGGGTTGGGCCGTGGAAATTACGTGCTCAGGTGCTTGCAGGTAAGCGTGGGGCCTTGGGCTGCCTCTTACTGGGGCACCTGGCTTCAGCTCCGAAATACCAACGTGCCAGCCAGAGCCACAGCAGGGAGACCTGGTTTTTTGGTTCTTTAGGTGTCATTTTAAAGCGTGATGTCGGCTTTGACCCGCTGACTCCTGGCTCAAGCCCTGCCGCAACTTCTGACCAGCCCGGGGCGCCTCATGAGAGGGCACGTGGGGCACAGTCCTCGGCARAGTGCCATTTTCCATAAAAATGCGTCACTTATGTGGAAGACCGTGACATTAGGGCTGCTCTTATAATTTCTGAAGCGTCTGAGATGGAAACGAGCGCACCTGTCCCCAGAGGACACGGCGCTGAGGAGCACCGGCAGCCGCGCCATGGCGGCTCCGCCCGCTCCGGGGAGCCCTGTCAGACCCGCCCCGCACGGGCAAGCCCCTGCGCAGGAAGCCCGGGAGAGCGCCCCCCCCTCTCCCCCCCACGGGAGCAGTGGAACTGCCGGCTTCCCCGCGGCTGCCTTGCAGGTGAACGCGCGGGACCATACCAATACCGGCTGGCGGGGGGGGAGGAGGAGTGGATGACTTTCCTCCCTCCTCCCCCTTCACGTCGCCCTAGTCTAAAGCGGCCAGGCGAACACCCCAGGCCGCGGAGCGCGCTGCGAAAGGTGGGCGGCCTTACCCAGCTCCTGGGGGCAGCGGCGGCAGCAAAACTCTCTCTCTCTTCCCGTTCCCCCTATGCGCGTGTGAGTGGTAGTTACCTTCCCCTCCCGCTGCTGACCAGCGGGCTCGACTGCAGCAAAACGGGATGTACCAATCCTTCCGCGGAAGGGGGGGGCGCGGGAGAGGCGGCGGCAGGGCGCGGCGGGAGGCGCGGCGCCGCCGGCGGGAAGCGCGGCCGCCGTTGGCGCCGACCGGCCGCCGCCGCGGCCGCCGCGCGGAGGAGGGGCGGCGCCTCGGGGAGGCACCGTGGCAGAGCGCCCGGGGGCTCCAGGGTTAATGGGCCGGGCGCCGCCGCCGGGAGGGGGAGCAAGGGCGAGTCCCGGTTCCTCCCCCTTTCAGTGTGTGTGTGTGTGAAGAGGCAGGGCACACCGAGCTCTGTGCGGTGTGTGTGTGTGTGTGAGGCCGAGGGGCAGCCGCCGCCGCCGTCCCGCCCGCCCTCCTCTTCCTCCTCCTCCTCCCTCCCTCCCCTCAGCGCTCGGCGGGAAGGGCGCCAGCCGCCCCCTCAGCGCGGCCACTCCCCTCCGCCACGCCGGGCTGCGCCGATGCCGCCGCGGCGCCGCTGAGCCCGCGCCTGGATGCTCATCTCCTTCTCCTCTCTTCCCTCCCGCAGGCGGCGGCGGCGGCAGCGGCTCCGGCTCCCTCTCAGCCCCCGGCCGCCTCCGAAGGGATGCTGGAGAAACTCGAGCTCGAAGATGAAGGTAAAAGCGGAAGGGCGGTGAGAGGACGGGCCGCGGGGGCGGGTAGGGGGCCGCGCACGCCCGYGCCACGCGTGGCTTCGATCCGCGCGCGCGGCCCGCGAGGGGCGGCGGCGGGGGGTGGGGGGGGCAGCTCTAACGGCCCCCGCCCGCCCCCTTTAAAACGCTCTTTCCCCTCCAAAACGTCCGCGATACCAAATATAGACTTTGAGGGCTAGACGCAAGCGGTGAAAGCTCTTTCAGCTAAAGCTCCTGTTCCTTGTCGGGGGTACGTACCTCTGTTTAAAATGGACAACCATAGAGCAAATTTTTCCTATACGGCTTTTTTTTTTCTTCTTCTTTTTTCTTTTTTATACATTTTTTTCCCTGTTCTTAGCTATCTTGCTAAAACCCGCATAGATCGGGTGCTGTTCCCGATAGAGGAACTCCAGGCAAGTTTACGTATCTTGCAACCGCTGAGCTGTACCTTAGCGAAAAGCATTAATGCTAAACTTGAAGAAAGCATTCACTCCCCTTCTAAGAAAGATCTATGCTTAACGTCTGGAGTTTTCATTTTTAGAAAGGATTAGATTGGTGGGTGCAGTAGTRGACGCACGGCTAATCTCTATACTCGCTGTTGTAAAGTGGCTAAAAGTTTCAGGGATGCGTTTTACTGGAGTTGTTAACTGGTATTAAAAATGTAGGACAAATATTTAAGGAAAACTTTGAAAATAGTAGGCTGAGTCATTCTGTGAAAAGAAATGTCTAAGCCAGTGTGCTAATAAGCCAGCTTCTTGGTTGCTGTCACACTTCTTGCAGTTGATAGCAGTGGTCTGACAAAATAACAGCTTTATTCTAAAGCGTGTGTGTGTGACTGTGTGTGTGTAGAAGAAGAAGCTCTTAACAACTGGCTCTCTTAAGTTTTTAATTTTCTTTTTTGTTAAGAAGTGCAGACAGCTTGAATTCTAAAGTAATGAAATACTTGCAGCTTTGTGAATTTTGAATATGAATAATTATAAATAGGAATTTGTTACTAACCTGTGGTTATTCTTCTTGCACCGTTTAACTTTTTTTTAGTTACGCCTTGATTTTATGCTTATTCTAGACTATTTAAACTGAAGAGCTGTCTTTTATATATTGTTTTATATATATRTGTGTGTGTGCGTGTGTGTTTGTATAAATCTGTTTACTTCTAGAGAGTAGATTCTAAAAACCTGCTGACTCACTAACAAGGCATTTTAAAAACTATTTTAAAGACTTCAGAAATTGCTATATCTGAAAAGGATGTCTAATTAAAAAAACCCTCAGTTTTGAAACACCTTTGAACTTTAACATTGATGTCATATAGTATTGTTTGGAGATACTTGATTTGGCTAAATATCTGTAGGTCTCTAAATTATTGCAACAAGATAACCTGGCTTCTTCTCTTCAAAAAGTTTGGTGTTTGTTGCTGGTTTTCAAACTTTTGATTAATTTTAGTGTCTCTGAATTCTTTTAACTTTAAGATTTTGCCTGGGGGTACACGGACTGGTTTGGGGAGAGCGGTTCAGGGATCTGTCAAAAGTGATTGCTTAATAGCAAACCTGTGACCAGTTCAAAATAGTATGTGAACATTGAAAGGAGTTGGTCACCTCACTGGCTTTCCAGATTAGATGAAAACATAGTTTTATGCCTGATTTTGAAGTCAAATGGAAAGGATGTCTAATACTGTATTCAGAAGGTAAGATGTAAATAACATCTGTCTTACTGTGCAAAGTGATGTATGAGGATATAGCATATCTTCATATATGGATATATTTCCTTCTACAGGAAGGAAGTGCAGCAGCTATCGTTCTCCATCAACATTCCAATTTTCTAAGCTGCAGCATGTGTTTTATGACCTAAATTTTTGGACTGGATGCTGTAGTTTAATTTCTGCTAATATTGACGGTGAGGGAATAAAATAAGATCTGACAGCGCTCACTATTTTTGTTGAATGGCAAGTAATAAGTGCTCAGAGACTGGGTAACTTCTTTGAAATCTTAATTACATTTCATTAAGTGGATGCTGCAGCACTGCAATTGATGATCATGTGTCAGATTCCAAGTGGGCTCTCTCTAGYGATACCTAAAATTGTTTTGAAACTGCTTTTCTGATTTCCTCTACTTCTAAATATTTCACCTTCCTGGCTTTCAAATTTCTGTATCTGTCAACAGTTAATAACTATCCTGTGTATCAAATTATGCTGCAGTTCTTTTGAAACAAAGTTTAATAAAAAGAGCTGAACAGTGACACTCAGTGTGTGCAGAGAATGYCTTCCAGTATACTAAAATGGATTTTTGCTTGTCATTCTCAAAGGTTACACACAGGAGAATGTGAAAGCGCAGAAGGCATTCATTTAATTTGAATTCTAATTAAGGGGGTTAAATTGAAAAAGTAGTACATGAAAGACTTATACTCTGAGTAGCACTGTAATGAATATACAGTCTAGCCTGATGAGATGGTTTCTAAATAAAATGGTACTGTCAGCTCGAGGGGATTATTTTTTTCCCCTGGTCTGTACCTCATGAGTGTAGACAGTGTGGCATACACTGTTACTGTCCCCAAAAGAAGTACTAGATTTCCTCTTTTTTCTTTTTGTTTAAAACATGTTTTTGTCATGTATCTGACTAAATTCTCTAGGATTGATATAACTTTTTGTTGGTTAGTTGCTAGTCTGCTTCTCTTGTTTGGCTTGATAATACTGTTCTCATGTGATGTTTAAGAGCAAATTGCACTGAAATGATGTTTAACAACCTCAGCTGCCCTACACCAGAAATAAGAGAAGCTGTAGGCTGGGAAGGACTGGATAGACCAGTGGATATTTATTTTATGAAGGATTCTGTAAAAGACCTTTTCCCAACAGCAGCCAGAGCAGAAAAATAAAAAACTTCTTATAAGAAGTTTAGTCTCTTACCATCAAGGATGTTTTGTTTAAAATAAACAGAAAACTTCTTATTAGGTAAAATACAGTGAACTCATCCTATTCAGTGTTTCTTCGGGATAAGAATGACCTACCTAAGTCTTCTGTAACAGAAAGCTACTTCTTGATGGGTGAGGAGTTTCCCGTTATAGCCTCAAATACATTAGTGTGGATTATATATAAAGTATCCCAACTTGTTTGCTTGTTCAACCTCAACATAAAACATGATTGCACAAACACTAGAGCTGTTTTTTTGATTCTAATCTATGTCAGGAGTATTTTRGGGGTTTATTTTTTGGAAAGTAGGATGAGTTTGGAAAGGAACGAGGGCAAATTATTCTGAAGACTTAATAGGAAAAAAGGCTTTAGTTAACTATTTACACTACTTAGCTTTAATTTATTAGGCTAGAATTCCAGAAACGGTTGTGTTGTGGCAGCTACCTGTGCTGTGGGAGTGGAGAYGATTTTAGAGTAGTAAACCCGTACCTGTCAATTGTATGAGTTTAACTGCTGTAGTTCTAGCATGTTATTTTAGAAACTAGTTTTATTGCAGCATTGGCTCATATCCATGTCTGCCACCTTCCATTTGTTCAGTTTGGCAATAATGTAGTAACTATTGATGAAGCAGAATTAACTACTTTTCTTTGTCATTTGCTAGCCTAAGCAGTCTTTGCAAGGTAATTTATGCAGACAGAGTTAAGTTAATTGCATGTTTCTCCAGTGCTCGTGTCCTARTCCAGGAAAAACAATTCTGCAAACTGTATTCAGCAGTTGTAGCATTTGCATTGTGGAACTGATGCACTGGCTCTTGAGTGCTGAACCTCCTTGGATTGTTGCACAAAGTAGCATTTGGACAGTTATATGATTAACAGTTTGCATTAGAATGGAATCTCTCATAGCAATGCTCTGGCCTTCATTTCTTCTTTTGTATCACACATCTCCTGTGTCAAATGCTTGTTTTTGACTGTCTCTTGAAATGTACTTTCACTAGTAATTGCATTTCCTCTTAACTAATTGTTGAGTCTGGATTAATTCCTCCCCTACTCTCCAGATTTTCTAGAAACTAGTTTCTTATTAAGCTTTTACTATCTGCTAGCCTCCCACTGTCAACTGAATTTCTGAATCAAGGTATAAAAACGGAAGTGGTGTTTGGGTAAAAAGTAGTTATGGGAAGTTAGTAGTAAGTGTATGCRTGTGTTATGCATACACTTACTGTCTTGTAAGACAGTAGTAAGTGTTACGCGTGTTGATGTGTATATTACGCTTTTGTTTGATTCTTATGGCTGAAGGGTCAAGTGTTTAGGTTAGGAAATACTAAACTTAAAGAACTCTTTGCAACTGTAATTCATTTCTAATAAGCATTCATTATGCAGTTGTTAAAGCTGGAGCTTTGTAAAGTAGAGACACCGTATTTTGCACACAAGATGTGCTTTGGGGTATTAGGGTAYGTAGTAATGGAGGATGCCTTACGTTACCTTTCCCATAACAGGTTAGAATCCTAAGTGAACGTGGTAAGGTATTACTAAGCAGAGGTAATAGTTTTGATATTGAGAGAAATCATACTGTCTGAAGTCAGGATTATTTCCTTTTCTCCTCAGGATTCCTCTGTGATTTTCAAAAAGTATCATATTACTTTTTTGTGCTTTTTATTTTCCTGTGTTTCTGATGTGAAGTAATACYGAACACTTGCGTTTGATGTTATATTCAACGACTGTTCCCACTGTGTTTACTTAGCTTTTATTTTTCAGTCATTTTGCAGCAAACATAGCAAGGGGATGACCAACCTCCCTGTGATGCACTTCCCAGAGCTGAGAATGATGTGTCTGGGCCATTCAAGTTCTCAGCTTTGTTAGTTTATGCAAGAAACTATGATCTAGTGCCTTGCTGTCATATGCAGCTTYGTGTCCTTTTTTTACAATTTAAATTAATAGTAGCATCAGAGAAGAATTTCTCATGGAAACTTTCATCTTCCAAGTTGAAAGTTGGAAATTATGCATAGAATTACATACAAATAAAAGTATAGAGCCTTATTTGAGCAATGCAAAAGAAGCTATTTGAAGTTTTGTTTCTTAGTCGAAGATTGTTTGTCCGTGAGATTTACACATAGATCATTACATTGTGTAAGTATTGTGCATGGTTCTTTCTGTTATCTCAGTACTCCTTATCCAGCCAGTCTTAACTTTCTCTGCTTCTCCGTAAGATATGACTGCTACTCTTAATTTGGTATTTAGTCTCAAAACGAGGAAAGTTCTACTTTCTCTTGACTAGGGAATATTATGTTCATAGCACCTAAAAACCCTTTGGTAAGTGATGTTTTAGTGTTGCAAAAGTTACATCGTTGTTGCAGAGGGCTCTGCTTCTGGTCTTGGGCATGAAGGAGGTTCTCCATGGGAAGCTTCCAGAATATTTTAATGTGATCAAAACAACTTATTTTCCATAATCTCATTCTTGGAAATAACGAAGCCATCTTCATAGTTTCATGGCTTTACAGCTGAGGCTTCCTTTAAAAATAATAATAAATTAGGGGAAAATGTCTGGCATAGAGACCTTGRATCCAGATGATGACTTTGGCAAAGCTGCAAACAACTGAAAACAGGAATTTATAGRAAGTGTTGGAGCTGATTATGTAGTATTATGCTTGCATGATTTGCAAACAGAATCTTCCCAGTAAAAGTCATTGTTAGCCAGCTGTCATCCATGAGGAGTATTAAGACAACTTGGTATTCCCCTAGACAGACATTGTTACTTCAAGTGTGTGTATGTATGTRTGTTGGTATCTGGTGGCCAAAATGAAACGCTGTTTTACAATAACCAACACTGGGCACTCTCTCTAGTGCTGTTTCTTTTCTCTGCACCAGGTAAGAGCCACTGCCAATTCCATTAATAACTTCCATGTAGTATTTCCTTGACTTAACACTGTTTGGGTTTACAGTGGGCTATCACAGTTGATAAGCAGCTACTTCACTAAAGTTCAAAGGCTTTGGACAGTAACATCTCAACTTCCAAGTGTCCTGAGAATCCCTAACATACTGATTTAGAGATACAGAGTTTGCAGAGATAYACGTTTGAGTAATTATAGAGGTGGCAGATATGACAATATCAGTGTTGCCTTACAGCTGACTACTAGATACTGTTACTTACTTGTGACTGCCTTGCTGAGTGTTAGCAGGATTGCGTAGGGCAGCTATTGATTCTCTTCCTCAAAAACTTTATGTGGTGATCTGCAACATTCTATYTGGTAACCACTCCATTACCCTACGTGTGCAGGGAGGACGGTACAGAAAGAGTAATGTTATCATCTTCGTAGTTTGATAACCTCAGCTGATACACTTGGTTCTCCTGATTAAGTCAGTGCTCTTGAAAAATCAGTGCTTTGGGGCGTGACTGAGTACTAAATGAAGGTGACCTCACTTAAACTGGAGTAATGCCAGTGTGACAAGAATGATAACATAATACTTGCATAGGAAAATGGTATGATACTGAGCAAGTTGGCCTGCTCTAGCTGTTGCTAAACCATCATAAGAGATRTTCGTGCTTGTTAACCACCTGGCAACAGATGTGACTGTCCTTTAAGATGGGCCTCTTCTAAGGTATGCTGGGTTTTGGTTAATTTGAGGCTGGATTATCACAATGCCTCGTGTATGGGACCTTCTTGTAAGACAGACCGCTTAAAACAGCACTACTTGAGTAGTGGTAAGCTGTCTACAGTTACTTTATTGATTTGAAGATTTTGACTTCCAGAACTTAGAACTCTGCTAGTGCTAGCATTACACAGGGAGGGGGAAAAAAAAGTCTTAACGAATGTAGCATTTCCAACCTAGGTACAAGGGTTAATGGTCCAGTTCTTCATAACAGTTCTTCCCTCTTGAAACAAAATGTATCTATTCACACTGAGACTGTTTTGTCTTTGGATGCACAGTGTGATGGGCTGTGCTGTGGCTCTTCTTAGAGTAGAAAGGACTTACTAACAAAGTGAAGACCATGAAGTTTGGGGGGAAATTCTCCTGTGGAAGGATTACACTAGTGGTTACTATTAATGTATAGCCAAAGTGGCTGAGCGGGTTAGAGCTGTGTTTGATGTTTAGGTGCCGAGGTTGGCCTCAAGGAGCTTTCAAAAGCTCCATGCTTCTAAAATTCAACAATGTTTAACATTTTAAAGTGTGAATGTARTGTGGAAATCTTCAAGGCAGCGTTTGAATTTTATAATTTTATTTGAATAAATTTAACTTTTTTTTTCTTTTTAATGATTTCTTTCTGTCAATTGTATATGAATTTTGCTGTTTTTTGTAAATGAAGAACTATTGATCTAATATTAAAGCATTGACAAATTAGACTGAGGGAAAAATAAAATTTCGTATGCTRTAAACTAATGGTTTTATTTTTTATATAATTTAAAGTTAAAAAAAGCCTTCTTTTAAAAAAAAAAAAACCTTTGTGTTTTGTGACTGGGTAGTTAGCTCTGACACTGAGTGTTTCTGAAATGGAGTCAAACTTTCTTGCTTTCRCCATTCCCTTAAACTGTGGTATTCTTTTCTGCTGCTGAGCTTGTTTGAATTTGTGCTAATGTAAAAAAGACAGAAGATACTTGAGATGCTAGAAAAGTGAGCAAACTGGAATAGGTGTAGAAGAGGGCCATTCATGTGAGCAGGTAATATAGGACTTATCTTAAGGTAGGAAGCTAAAAGGCTTTGCTCACTTGGCTTAATAGCAGGAAAGTCAAGAAGGAGTACGATCACACTATATAATACATCCTGGAAGAGATGGAAAGGAGGTAAACACCAGGAGGAAAATTAGCTGAAAAACAACACTGGCACAAGAACAAATGTATATAAACTCTTCCTGTATAAGCTTTGAAAGAGTATTCTGAATTCCAGCCTAATTTACTAGAGGAATGAGTTTGTAGAATAGACTTCTAATGCTTTGAATCGTTTTAAGGTGGAGCAGGATTGTCTTGTCAGAGGTATCACATGGTTCCCTGCAATCAAAGGCTCTGAATAGCRTAATACAGAAGATAAATGTTTGTCTTTTCTTTGTTTTACACATGCAGTTGCATGCTTATCTCTTTCTATAGCCTTGCTTGAACTCCCTAGTATTCTTGATTTTTAAAAAACAAACAAAAACCCGCTTTGTACAGTGTGGATATTATGAGTTCAGAGAAAGATGAACTTTGGGGGGAATTGCAGTTAATTGTGATGTAGAGAATGGATCAATAGAATTTCTAAACTAGGATCCAGAAAAGTGTATCTGAATATACTGTATTGCATGTGTATTGGATGTTACCTACTTTATCTAGGAAATTGCTAATTCTGTTTCTGTATAGCTTCAAGCAATACACCTGCCCATAGATAGATATCWTAATAGATTACAAACATGACTTCAATATATCACTTAAAATATGCATAAAGATTCATGAACTGTAAGAAGAAATAGCAATAGTAGCTAGTSAGAAAATGTCTATGTGCACAGGGATAAAAGCAGAAGTAGTGTATATTAGGAGCAACTAGACAAAATAAAAATGTAAGTACTGAATTATTAAAAGCTTAAAGTTAGGATATTGTAAGTAGTTATTCAGGGCTTAATGCCAAAGTTGAAAAATTGAGATGGGAAATACTGGAAATGCTCACCTAAAACATACGTTACTTGGTTGGACAAAACTGTTTCTCCAGCAAAATTGAAAATTATACTTGATCCTAAGTCTTTATTCTTATGCCTTATTTTTTTTCTTCCATATAGCATTATATGTATGAAGCTTTCAAGTTAGAATCTTAGTATACAGTGGGAAAAGGTCTTAAAAAGTTCAGATGCTTGCCCTGCTCAATAAGAATATGGCAGTGGCTTGTGAAGATATTTGCATATTAAAAATGCTAGTGTTTTAGACAATACTTCAGTTAAGCTGCATGTTTAGGTTTGGCTTTAAATTGATTCCTAACAGAGTTTAATGCATATCTCTTTTCTAAAGTGTGTGTAGAATATGCGTATGTAGTAGGATTTATGCTTCCTTTAAAGAAACTGTACAGTCTAATTTTTTTAATCAATCTTTCTCTATAGGCAGTATTTCTTAAGATACAAGTTAGTTTATTCTTTCATTAAGCACTTCCCTTTGGTGTTCCTTGAACTCAACCCTCTCACATACGGTTCCTGATATTAATATTCAAAGGCTTAATACCATTTTTGGTTTCTTGTCTTTTGTGGCCTGCCTCTCTCAATCTTGAAGAGCATGCCTACATTCCAGACAGACGATATCTTAAATTAGATCTTTGTTTGGGATGCTTAGAGAAAAATCATGCTGCTTGTTGTCAAGGGAGGAACTTCAACATGTTCTTAGAAAATTCTTCAGTTTAACTCATTCTTCATTGTGATGAAAATCATAGAAACATTGTTAGGTTGCAGTCTGAAGTTGCTCCCTTTATTCACAAAACCTCGCTGATGTAGTCTTCCTCAAAATACAGATCATGAAYTATGACCAAAAACCGATTTAAGCGCAGTAGGCTGTTTTTAGACTTCAGTTGGACTTCTGATATTGGTTGCCTATTCCTCAGTTGTTTAGTCTCAGGGCRATTCTTGCTTGTAAATAAGTGAGTTTGCCTGCCTGCCTGAACAAGAAATGCAGAGTTACTTTGATTAGCTCTGGAATGTGAAATTTCTTAAGATGCCCATTAGTTCTTGTCTGCCTCAAATCTCACGCAATCACTTTTTTTTTTTTACCCACAAAGCCAGCAGAGAGCTACAGTATAAAATAAGCGTTAATTTCCCASCCCATTTGTTAGGACCCTTTGACTCCAAAATGAGAAGCAAAATTCAATGCAGGATTTTTAAGCATGCTGTGAATACAAGGAAGAAAACAAATGTTGAATCTTTTGTTGTTTCAGGCAGCTATTTTTATTGGTTTTCTTCTATAAGTCTTGGGGGTATTACTAAAGTTTTTGGAATTGGAGATTTTTAAGCCCTAAAACCTGGAATTGTGKATCTTTCGAAGTATTCAGGTGCTAATAGTCTATATTGTTTTACACTAAAGCAGGACATACCTAGGCAGTTGCTGACAACATTTATCTCATTCAATGTTTAGGATCTTCAGGGAAGCAGACTATGGGATATCCCAGRGCTGCCTAGTTCTGTGTTTAGCCAACTTTAAGAGTGAGGAGTGGTTAATGGTTCTCCAACAGGTGTGGAATTGGGGGGTTTTGTTTTATTTTTAAAAAGCAAGGTACCTGCTTTCCTTTTTTTTCCCCCCTCCTCCTCATTGTACTGCCCTGAACGGCGCTTGTTCTTCAACTCATCCTGTCACCGAACAGCAGCACAAATCACCTGAATAACAGTAGCTTAGTTCTTTCTCAGTTRTAGTGCTATTTAGTCACTCTCCTCATTCATCTTTGTCCATCTGGATGCTGGTTTCTGATTCTGGTATTCTTTAGAAGATAGTACTAACTCCAAACGATTTAYGAATTTGATTTGAAGATACCCTGAATCTTAGTCTTGCAACTGCTTCTTACTCCTATTGCAAACTCTTCAAAGCCTGTTTTCTTCCCTTTTTAAAGATCACTAAAGAGAGTGTTGAGTAAAATTAAGCCCYGATCCTCTGATATTTTTCTGGTGCATCTTCCCTGTAAAACATCAAGCCACAGGTAAAAGSTGTTCAAAAGTAGCTTAAAGTCAAAACAAGTCATAGGGTGCTGCTGTGTGGGTTTCTTTTTTCTCATCCCTGAAATCTCTTTTCCTTTCCATGTTCCTCCAATAATTCTTGCACATGGTAGTCAAGTTCAGTTAAAATTCTCAGCATGAAGGTTTCAAAAAACTCAATTCTGTCAGACTTTTTGGAAGTGTAGGAAGAAARCATCTGTCTTTAAAACCTCACCTGTACAGAAGAGCTATAGCATGAACTTGTGATGTTCTGCGTTAAGTGATTCACATGAGACATTGTAAATGCTCCAAATTTGAGAAGAATTTGAATTGGAGCTGACATCTCCTTGAACACAGTTGTCATCCAATCTTACAGACTCATTGAAAAAAAGGTTTTCATAGTTTTGCTGCGGTGAAGTGCTTGTGGTGCACCTACATTGTGATTCTACCGTATCTTTTTGTGTGTAATAGTATCGTCTTGCTTAAAAATCAATATATCAAATGTATTGTCATTTTTCCTCTCTSTTCTTCCCTTCCATCAAGGTGACCATTTCATCCTGTCTGCATTTTRAAAAACAAACAAACAAACAAAAACCAACCTCCTCACCTCATTAAAAATCGACTGTTCTTGACAGAACGAGATTGGCTTTCTTACTTGCTTTCTATCACCTTCTCCTCTAGGAACTTACAAATACTTTGGTTTTAACAGCTTGTTTCAACATATACCTAGGAAATGGTTATTCTGGCTGTTTTTTTAGAATCTGTTGGGCTCTCTTTTTAAAAAGAGATATTGTATTTTCCTCCTTCGTGAACCTGCTKAGTTCAGAGCTGTTTGTTTTCAGCTATGGTGACTCCTATCTACATATGTAGTAACTTGCTGTGTCTGCATCAAGCAAGTCCTTGTAACGGGGAGAGGAAAAAAATCTGAGTCACTCTAGTTATCTTAGAAGATTGAACAGTTGTACAAACTCTGAAATTCAGAAGGCGCATGCAAAAACTTGTGTGCAGGAAGGTATAGATGCAAGCAATCCTAAATTTAATTTTTAAGTGTTTGAACAATTACGATCATCATTCTAGAACTGAAATGCCTAAGGTAAGTTTTTTGTTTAAGCTCATCATTATTAGTAGATGCAATCAAACTTTTTCTGAAGGCTGAAGCAACAAGACAGTGTGGGCTTGCTTCTCCATTTGTTATTTATCTTTTAATGTACCTATTCCTCCATCTTATTTTGTTTACTTCTAGAACTTCTTATTTGCAGGATGAATTACAGTTTACAGGGTATGGCTTACTCTTTCTAATGTTATACCTATGTGCTCGTTCCTCTTTTTTTTTCTTTAAATCCTCATCTTCCTATCACAAGTCATGTATTTGTGTTGTAACATATAATTGGATTCATCTTGGATCACTGAAGAAGCTTCTGATACTGATCTCCAAATACGCTTCCCATCATTTCTTTGTATCACAGTAYCTTATGTTTGTTAACTTAATATGATCTTTCTTTAGCTGCCAGCTCATGCATTCATTTAGATCAGGAGTGGGAAATGTTCGATCTGCAACTTCCRTATTGTATAGCCTGTGGCTGCATGAATAATGCTACTGTGGATGTTTAGTGTGTGGTCTGCCAGGTTATTTTAAAGCTCTTTTTCTTTTATAAAGAAAAGGATTCTCATCTTTGTCATTATGCCCTCTGTATTGGTTCCTTGCATTTAAAATCCTTTTAATCTTATGGAACAGTTAACTCCTATTACTTTCTATGTATTAGACTTTAAACCATTTCCCCCCCCCCTTAAAATGAGAAACAGTAATTTGCTAGCATTTGTTACCATGTTTGCAGCAAAGCTGTTCCTGGCATGTTCTGAAAACTTGATGATCTATCTCCTGCCAGATACAGTAGGCATCTTTGTAACTATCTTCTGCCTTTTCCATCTTTTTTTTGCTACCAGGCCTTATTCTGAGTGCTTACTCCCTTCTCCCCCCTCCAGTAAAACACTTCCTCTTGATTAAATAGAAATCAAATGATACAGCATAACACTACTTCTTTTTCTCTTTCCTTTTCTCCTTTTTAAGCTTGCCAAGCTTAAATTATGGCTTTATTCCTTTCCTACCAAGTATGACACTGATTATACTTTTAGAATCTTGTTTCTTGTCCACTGTTTCTTATGCTCCTGCCTCTTGGATAGCTTAGCAGACTGAAAAGTCATTTCCTCACACTGTGGTATTCTGTGACAAAATTGCAGTTACCTGGTCATTTCTTCCAGTCCCTTAGTTCCCATGCTTTTTACTGGGTATGATGTGTAAAGTTTAGTTTGTCAGTGTATCTGTCAAACCTTTAAAAATCCTCATTTTGCTAGCAAATTAGTTGTGCTTCTTCATAGAAGGTTGGTTGAAATTAAGCTGTTATTAGTTGAATCCAAGGCTGTCCATTTCAGTATTTGTTCCTGGCTATACTTCAGCTTTGAATGTTGATAAAGGCCTGCCTGTACCCTTGATTCCTTGAATGTTGCTCTTAGAACACTGTTACCTTCTTTACCTTATGGCCCATCTAGGTAAGCAGCGTGGGGTCATAAGGCACAGCAAATGTCAGGACAGACCTTGTCTCTTAATTGACATTTCCCACTTTCTCATTCAGGTGCCTCTGTTGCACTTGGAAATGACTTTCTGTTGGTTGTTGGTCACCTGTAGAGACACTTTGTCCTCTGAGGAATAGCTTGTGATTCTTGCTACTTAGCGCCATTGCTGCTCTTGTGAGTTGGTTAACTACATCCGTTCTGTGCATCTTTTTACACCTATTGGATTTAGTGGTTTACATTAGAGCTACTATCTCCTGCTTTGTGGAAGTTACCAGAGATACTATCAAGGCTATTAAGGAACTCATCCAGTCGGTTCATTCTGTTACAGCCAGCTTTGGGAACAATTTTCGGATAAAAATTCAGGCAGAACAAGAGCTAGCAGGGTTAAGGCCATATCTTTAACCTATTGTATATTCTGCAAAGGGCTATCAAYAGTGATAGGGAAAGGTAACTCATGCTGTCTTGTTTATTTGATTAGTCACTCTGCAGTCTTCTGGTACAGTTTGATGGAGCTACACTGATCTAATGGCTAGCTGCCAGAGCAAGGGTGGTGTCCCCTGTGCTGTATATTCCTGCCCTTCCCTTGCACTGCAGGCTAATCTGCTTGCCATAGGGCTAAATATGGGAGCCTAATAGCCCTAAAGCTGGCACTAACAAAAAACAAAATTTTGGACAAATTCAGCTTTTTCTGCCAGCTTGTCAAACAGTTCTTTGTAAATCTAGAACCAGCGTGGGGGAGGGAGTGGGACATATGGCCAGTGGAAGGGGCACAGTAGCTGCTGCTACTATGCTGTGCTGCTGCTTGTGCTGCTGTGAAACTGAAGCTTTCAACATGGCCTGTGAAAAGATAGAGTCGTCCTGTCTTTGGCAAAGGAGTGCTGGTRGGGATGTGAAAAAATGTCTGTGCATCTAGCTGTAGCTGTCACTTAACAGCTCTCGAAGTGCTGTCTTTACTGTGAAGACATATAGTTTTCTAAGTTCGTTTTGTTATTATTATGTTAACAAAAGACTTCCTAATTGATTAAATGATATGAATGATAATAGCATAGTGTTTTTGTCAGTATTTTTAGTAAAGTTTGTCAGCATAATTATACCAATAAATCTTTCCTAATGTATTGTTGTTGGATCAGTTCTGTAGTAAATACTGGGATGAAAAACTCTTGTGTCTCGAACTGAAAAATGTCAATTCTGTAGCCTGCGAAATACAACATTGAACATATTATCTGAAATTTTGATTTTTTGTGAGTATGACTTGGAATAACCTAAATTGCAGATGCATATGTGGGCAGTAACTGAAAAGAAAATGTATTTACTAGTAAATAGGTTATTTAGTATATGTGAATACCATGTAAAATGTGGGGTTTTTTTACCTCTTTTTTAAATCTAGCAGTTGAACTGGCCAAATGGAGATAGTTGYGCTAGTGATAATCAAGTTGAAGAGTCTAGTGTTGGTCTTGTTGCTTAGGTCCTGTTGCTGTAAGGGAGCTCGAAGCCTTTTAAATTTTTATAGTTTCCCAGACTAATTCTGACAAAATCATTGGAAAAAGCATTTTAATGTCTATATACGTGGTTTCTATCTTTCTCTCAGTTGTTCATCTAGCTGGATGGTTAACTGAGTATGGTTTTGATGTACTGCTACAAGCTTTAAGTGTTTTTCAAATTTGACAGTCAATTTGATAGTAATCTCAGAAATGTTATTTGTGTAAACAGTCCGTCAGGTCTGTAAGAAGAATTTTTTTGTGTTCTTCAGATGTTCAGAGAATTACTAAAGCTACCAGCTCTCAATCTAATCATGAGGAGCAGGAGTGCTATAGAGAGTGTTGTGCAGCTGCAGTGACATGATTGTAGTCTGTGGTTAAATTAACTCTTAAATCAGATGAGGGGARATGGTCTGTGGGAACACAAAGTCTCTTTTTCCAACGCTCCTGGAACCACAGACTAATCTTGAAATGCTACTGGATACCAGTTCAGAAAGACAAAGAGCATAATATATCTATAAATTTMAAATATAAAATACAACAGAAAAAGTTGTTATTTTGTATTGCTATTGAAACTAGGAATCACTTGTGGACCAGAATTGTTGTTGGACTGGCCCTATATGAATACAGCACAGAAAGACAGTCTGTGGTTTTCAGTAACAGGCTTTTTTTGTTTGTTTTCTGTTTTGTCTTGTTCTTGGAAGGCCTTGAAATTCTAGGAGGGAAAGTTGGAATTGTAGATTGCTGTTCTGCAGATCTGAGGAGTGGTTTCATTTCAATGATGCCGCTGAAGCTTTCTGTGCCTTTATGGGGAGTATTCGGACACCAGTTCCTCTATAACTCTTTAAACAGATGTTGTACCTTCTCCTAGTCTCTACTTTAGTATTGCTGACTACTTATGCTGTAGAAAAAGAGCTGTGAGTTTTCTAAGTAATATTTCCCAGAAATGAAAAGTTAAAGCATGTCTGATTTTGCAGAGGAAAGTCAGGGAGAAGAAGGCAGTAAGAGTCATTTGGTGTCCATGAGTGTGGCTGATTTGTTTTCCCCTTTCTCTACTCCCTAAACCAATAGGTCTTGAAGTCTTTGAAGTATCTCTATCTGTAGAAATAAATAAAATCGGGTAGCTGGAGAGAAACCTTACCCTACAAAAGACGCCATAAGAGGGGGGTTCTCAACTTCTGATGCTTGAACCTTCTGCAGTCCCCTTCCGCAGTGACTGCCACAAGTCACTTTCTGGTGACTTGTCTTTGTGCTCTTTCTGTCAAAAATTGCGGCAGAAAGCACTGGGGATCTGGAGTTCTTCAGCCTCACCTGTGAGTGGGGGAAAACACACAGGGAAAACATGCACAAGTAAGTTTCAGATGAATCTTCAAGAAATATGCTTTGAGTGAAAATCCATATGGAAATATCTACTCAGCTATTTATTGGTGTACTCTTCTCCTCCCCCATATCCTTGCTCTAGATTCAGATGCTTCYTGCTGCAAATCTCTTTATCTATGAGCCAACTAGCATCCAGATCGTGTTCTAGAACAGAGGACAAGATTCATAGTGGTACTAGGATGAAGCTCCATGCTTTAAATGAACTTTCCCAGCATGCAGAACTGATTGCAATARGAATTTGCAGGTTAACTGCTCCAGAGTAATTCTTGTGAACTAATGTATGTGATTTAGATGAGAATTCTGCTTATTTAGTCACAGGATTATTTGCAGCAAACCTTAATGCTTGCTTGAAGAAACTTCACCAGCAAGCCTTTAAGGAAGGGCAATCCACTGAAGGTGGACAAACTTGCTTTGCAAGAAGCTAAGATTTTTATTTTCTAGCTCCAAACATCAGGAGCTTGTTGTAGTAGTAATGGTCTTAACCTTCCACAAAATAGATACTTCAGGCTCAGCTGAATTGCTTCTAGTGAATTTGAGAAGCCCCTGTAACAGATCCCCAGGTAATCTGTTTTGCTCATGAAAACAGTAGCTATAAAATACCTTACAACAGATGTGTCTYAGCTTGCTTCATCTGTGCAAGTTCAGAACAAGCCTGTTTATGCATTATAGCCACAGAGGCAACCAAGGAGGATGGACTTTTACTCAACTTGCACCACTTCCCACTATTTTTTTGGAAGTGGTTGGACAAGAAGTTTATCCCAGAGCCAACATAGCGGGGAACTTAGAGCCACATTTTCCTGTGATCTCATCTGCATTTCTAGTTCACAGAAAAAGCAACGCTCTGGTTGAACATTTATCTCAACTGAGGCAAGATAATCTTCTGAAGCTGGCTTTCAAAGTAGCACAGAAATTGCCATCAAACTTCTGAGGCTTAAGCAAAAGGTTTTTGAACCACTGGTGGCATCTTTATCTAGATGTTCTAATATAGTAGTCTTCTGTTGTGACAGGCTTGGCTAGCACTTACTGGGAGCCTCTCAAGCCCATTTTGTGGGCTGGGAACACTCTGGGTATTGAACCAAGAGAGTTAGGTTYACTGACCTTAGTGTGAAACAGATCTTACACGTGAGTGAGACAGAGCTTTGCTGTTGGATGCAGCTTTTTCTTCCTGGCCTTATAGAACCACRGAGCAGGAAGAAGTATAACTCAAAAAGTTCAAGAGTGATGACGACTGCTAAGAAGGAATTTTGAGGTAACTTTCTTGGTTTTCTTCCTTAACTTACCTTAAGGTTCTAGCATGTAGAGCTCTAGAATAATTGCTGGTTTTTATGTAGAGAAGTCTGTATTACAGATTAGTTTCTCTGCATAAAGAGATTTGCTGTAATGAAGCTTTGATCAGTGATGCAGAGCTGAAAAGCTATAAGCCTATAGAAAACTGCCAAGGAGGGTGGGAAGTTATAGTAAAAACAAATAAAACTAGCGCTAGATAATAAATAGATAATAAAATACAAATCAAATATAATTTCCCTGACCTACCTTAGGATGCTTCTGTTTGCAGTGCAGTCGTAGTTGGATATAACCAAAAGCAGTAAGTTTGTCCTCTTGTGAAGGTGAGAGGAACTGTAGAGATGACTGCCCTGCCCAGTAGTGCTGTGCGGGAAAGGTGAGGTGTGAGTGTACCTTGGAGGTATACTGAAAGTCTTCATCTCGAGAGATTTTTCTCCTTTGAGYGGTTATATGGACTGACAATGCATAGAATATCTGTACAAGGAATGGGTTTAAGGCATCTGTGTCTAGTAGTGCCAAGTAGTTAAAGGTGTGTAGAAGGTCTCAAATATCCTTCCCAACAGACATTTGAAAGCCATTTAAAACATATGAGGGAGATTAGCATTGCTTATGTTTTACATATTTAGTTGCTAGCTAATAAATCAGTGCATTACACATGTTTGAAKTATAAGGATCTTCTGTATAAATAAACCTCAGTTCCAGCTGGACAATTGGATCCTTGTTCAGATCCTGTTTAGTTTCATAGCTGTTACATGGGTGTTAAACACAGTGCTCGTGGATGTTTATCTCATGCCTCTCAGTATTTCCCGTTGTAACTTTCCAATGTCCATCTGCAGAGCTGCGGTGCGTAAAGGGATATGACCAATTCTGATTTCCAGGTTGGGAAAACAGTGAATGTAGGGTGAGATAGTGTGTGGGACTAATTCAGGTGCCCTTAAGAGGGTGAGAGTTGTTGAGGTTCAGTTGAAGGTACGTATTTGGTGGTGGGAATGTGTGGTGAGTGAGAGAAGGGTCTGTAGGCATGTGTTCGCTGTACTGCCATTGACAGCATTACCTAAATAAAGTGGAGAACACGTCCTGCCCGCCGATTACTGCATTTGCTATTGTAATGTATTACAACTTGCATAATTGTTAATAATTTAGTAAAACTGAACAGAATGATGATGTATTGTGCTAAGAGTGTAAAAACATTTTTTTCAGTTAAACTACAAAACAATTGTTTTTGTCTGCTGCTTGATGTCTTCCAACACTTGCTTCTACCTGCAGTATACTTAATTATATATAAAACAGCACTGTTACGGCTATGGGAACAATAGGAAACACAGATTCAGAATTGGAACGGTCTTTTCCCTGGACACATACATTTGTGATAATTTGTATATACATGATGAAAGTTTCATGGAACCTCCGTTTCTGTCGGTGTGGAGAACAGACTTGCCCTGCAAATGATTCAGGATGGTTGGGTCACTGTTTCTCTCATTGCAGAAATAGGAAAATATGTAAGGAAAGAGGCAGAGGACTGAAGCTGGAAGAAAAGATAGTTTCATGCCGTTCTGTGGGACTGACTGTAGTTTCCGTGGTTCTGGAAAAAACATGACAATGCAACATCTCTCCCATGGTTACTGATTATGTTAGTAACCAGTCTTATTTACTGGAGGTTTGGCTTACCGGTTCAAGCCCGGTTCTCACTATGTATTGTCCGTAGGGAAGAAGAGAGATTAAAGTAAATAAGGACTCTGATATRGTGCAGAGGAACTGTGTTTATGGTTGTGGAGGCAACTTTAACTTCCTAATGGTCAGCTTTTTTGCGTTGTCATCCAAATATTCTCATAATGTTGTTTTTAATGTTTAGCTTTCTTCTTCCCTCTAGTTCTTGCATTTAAAAGCAAAACAACACCCCCCCCCCATATGGTATCACATGGTAGTTAAGTTCATTCTGTACAGACACTAGCCATTTGAGCTATTGCAGGAGTTAGAGAGTGATAAGCTTTTACTACGTTACGGTGTTGTATAAGAGATTCTGTGTCCAGACTGCCTTTTTTAAACTGCTTCTTCTAATATGCTCTTGCCAAGTAAGTTCCAGTTCCCCTTTGGTATCACCTCGTCAAGGTTGCTTCTTACCAGGCTTGTTCAAGTCTGCTTGCCTATTTTCTGTGCKTTCTGTGTCAGTTTGCTCATGTTGTTTCCTAATGTCTTTTTTTCTTAACTCCTGTTGTTTTCACTTTTGGTCCTGATCTTTATAGCCATGTAACTCCAACATTTTTTTTTTCTCTCCTGCTTCTCCCCAGTTGGACTCTTTTTACCTTCTATATTTCTGTGGAACTGTCATGCTGCTTGTGTTTCAGTGGGAAAGGGGCTTTTTAAAAGTAAACGAAGTACCTAAGATGATCAGAAAACTAGATGCATCTGCATTTAAACTCTGCAAAAAGCAACTTAAACTAGCATAGACTACATTGGATGTTTGATCCTTGCCACTGTTTTAAATGGCCCAAGTGGATCCTTCTTCCATAAATCACTAAGTCTGGGATTTGTGATGTGTGTTAAGTAGCTTGAATAGGATAGTACTGATTGCATAACCTGCCAAACTTGTCTGCTGCCTCTTAAGAAAATACARAATTATCAAGTGAAAAGTAGACTGAACAGAAATGATAACAGAGAAATATGGTGTATATATATATGAGCCTATTCAATAGTTTGCCATTGAAGAAAAGAGGGGATTTTTTAAAAAGATAAAGCTCAGTACTAAAGTCCTTTCATCTTTATACTATGTAATTTGAAAGGAAAGATGCATCTGAGATGCAAAACTCAGAACTATGAACTGAAAGTGTGAATCTGAGTTTCACTGTAAGGATGTCCTTCTGCAATGGTGTGTAGTTGATTTGGCATGCTTTTTACATTGTTTAATTAAAATAATCTCAAAGAAACGTGATGTTTTTACTTACAGCACTTGAAGAATCGGAAAGTGACATTTATGTGCGATTCATGAGGTCACACAAGTGTTACGACATTGTTCCAACAAGCTCTAAGCTTGTTGTTTTCGACACTACGTTACAAGTGAGTATTCTCCTTACAGTCTTTTTTTTTCAGTTCGCTTGTTTTTCTTCTGATGTGTGTGTTTCCTGAGTGTTAAATGAAGTCTGATCTCTTGAAGTTCTCTTGTGCTTTGACTCCAGAAACCCTACTGTTTCAACTGTATCTTTCATGGCCTGTTAGAGAAGGAAATAGGGGAAAATTTCTTTGCTCAATAGGAAGGGAAGATATAATTTATATTGTAGTTGAAATCACTAACTAAAAAGCTTTTCAAATGAGCACAGAATTATATTGCCGCCTTCTTGGCTATCAAATCTTACTCACCTACATTTATGTAAAGACCTCTGTCATAGTTATGAAGTATCYGGACACTTTCAGCCTACTCTTAATATATTGGTAAGATAATATGGGACTAGAATGGATGGCTTAATTCTGCAAGCTAAGTTCTCCTGGAAATCTTTGTTTTCAGATTCTCATTTTGCTTTTAATCATCATCTGCTAGACTTTTGGCTCTGTGTGAAAAATTTATTTGCCAAAGGAAAGCACCTGCTATAGAAGCAGAGTAGAGTTGTGGTAGAGTGTTGTGGCTTTCTTTGTCTATTTCCTAAATTTTGAAATTAGTGGGAGGTTTCTTTTGTTTAAAAGTGCTTCAATTTTGACTTGACAAAGCCCAGTGAAGTAATATTGGCTTGGAATGTACTGCTCAGTTAGATCCACAGTCAAGAGACAGTCGCGTAATAGATATCTAGTCTCAAAGTGTTCCCAGAACCATCCTGTTTATCACATAATTCTKTACAATATTGGATTATCCATACAACAATCTCAAAAATACAAAACCTACATTATGCAACAAAAGTAATATGGCAGCATTGCGTGTGTCCTAGTCAATTTATAGTCACTTATGCTGGAGATTCACTCATCCTTCTTGAGGACCATTACCTGAAGAGGCAGGAACTTTTGATGTAAGCAAGAACAGATACTTAATTAGTTGAGCAATATGTCTGTTTATACTTARTACTAGAATTATATTAAAATTTAGATAAGGCTCTGGATAAGAATYCGCCCATGTGCCGAAAGGCTTCCTGTTGCTAACTGATCTGGTAGTCAGAAGGGCATCACTGGACGTAACAGTTTATATAACATGAGACACTGGTGACCCTTTCCTCCTTTATCCAGAAAAGGATCTTAAATACTTGGAATCATTTTAGTGGTCACTTTTTTCTTCCTTTTCTTCCCAAGGGTTCTTTATTGGGTGTTGGATTTTGTAGTGAAAATACATCTGATCTGTGGTTAGAGATGGAAGAGAGAGCTCAGAAGTTCACAGGCATCAATTCCACAGAGTTTAAATATTCACAGTATCAATTTTCCATGCCTCTTCCACCTCTTGACTGTTTTGATAATCTTTCAGCTGCATCTGTTCTTGCACTCAACCGTTTGCATGGACTCAGTGATTATCCAAGCAATCTAAACTATCAGCGAAGAACATCTGTTACATTTAGACATAATGAATGCTTCACCCCGTTCTTTTGCTACATTCCTTTTCAGAGACTTCTCTCTCTGTCTCTTAGGAGCTTTATTCTGTGGGAGGTTAATCCTGTTGACTTTCTTTAACCATCTTGGAGGGAAAGGGTTCTACAGCTTTTCCTTTCTTCTGCCCAAAAGAGAGAATGACTGTTAATTCTGGACTAAAGAATCCAGATCCTTTGACCTGAAAAGTCAAATTTGGGGTGGAAATGTTAATTGACAGCCTCTCAGTTCTTTAAAAAGACTTAGCTTSCTTTTTTCATTCTAGAGGATATTTATTCTTTCACTATGAGGTAATCTTTTGGGAGTTGGTATCTGTAGCTTGCTGTTCGCATGACCCACAATTAGTTGAGTCCTGAGCTGTCAGTAATCACCTGGGGCAACGGCTTGATCTTGGTCACTGTTGCAGTTGGAAAGACAAGTCTTCCTCTTTGCTGCTTGAACCAATTAATCTTAGGGCCCCTGGAGCAGATCACCCATTCCTTTTGGATTCCCCAGGTCTGTTGATGAATAGTCATCAGATGATAAAGTCATGCTAGATTGATACTAACTTTCTTTACTGTAGCTGTGTTGAGATAACACTATTCATACCACGAAGCTGGAAATTCATCTCCAGTTGCTGAGCCAATGTGGGATAATGCTTGGTGAAGCAGAGTACAACTGAGTGAAATTTGTTAGTCATCACCATAAAGGAAAACAGGTTACTCTGATAATAAACCTTTCACCAATACCCCACCCAAATCCACGCCTTGTTTGGGATCTCTAATGAGGGTCTTGGATTATAAGTGGAGAAGAGCAAAGGTGGGGTGAGGGGGATGCTTTGGCTGTATTCATGGGAGCATAATCTCAGCTTGCTTCTTCAGGTATTTTTAAGTGGAGGAGGGGAGTGGTAGAGAGGCGGTCTGTAGTTATTCATTCCTACTCTGATACATGGCATAAGTGAACTATATTTTGAACTTAAATTATTGGTAAACAACTCTTCTTCCAAACTGCATACTTTTGTGCTTTATACCATAAAATTTCATCCCAATTTCATCATTCTCTAATTTATGAAGTCATAACTTTTCTTGTAAAATAATAATGTTCTTGCAGCATTGGCACTGTCTTCCAGCTCTGCTGCAACAGTTTCACAAAACTAGTAAACTATATATTATTTAAGAAAACTTTAAGCCAGTTGATCTGAACACTGATCCTTGGGTACACTGCTAGCAGATCTTCTAAATACTTCTCTGTCAGTATTTTCCTGTGCTGTTCTTTACCTTTTGCCTTGTATTAAAGTTCTAGCTATGGTATCTTCAGTACATTGATCTTCTTCATTCTGATTGTAAAGCTGATGCACCTATGAATGTCTGAAATTTAAAAATTGAAGAGGTTTTTTGTTGCTTTTTGAAAACAAAGGGATGGAGGAGAAAGACATCATAAGGGCAGTCAAACAAAAACTTAGTGTTCGTGTTACAATTTTTAGTATATAAGCAACTTATTTTTCAGTGCTTTGGGACCGCATATTCATTCCTGTTTGGATAATGTAGTGCATAGTCTTATGGAGCGTTCAGTGTCTATGAACCCTTTTTAAGTAAGTGGGTTCTGCATGGGTTTGGGTTTGGTGTCATTCCTGAATCTGTTTCACTCGTACTCAAATTAGTGTTTCTCCTAATTTTTAAAGTGCCTTAACATCTTGATACAGTTCTTCAGATACTTTATTTCTAACTKAATTCAAGTTTTAATAGTTCAAGATTCAAAACGAAGTGTGTGGTGAGGGCTTATTTTTTGCGTCCCTTAGTGTAAGCTAGTAGCAGTTGATGGAAGAAGAGAAAAATTGGAGCTCCACTGTGTTTTAATGCAGTCCTTTGAAAGACTCTTTGGATTTGGATTTGTCTGCAGTATCCTGCCTCCCTCTACTGGTCAGAAATCACAACAAACATCAAGCCCGTTTCTATCTTCAAAATTATTTGAGATATTATGGAAGATCTTCTAAAAATATTGTTAACTATAAGAAGGCTGAAAATGTTCTTTTATGTAACAGGATCTGAGTCATACTACTAAAGCAGTATCAATTCTTGAAAGCAAATATTTAGTCCCAGTTTCTTGGAGGAATTTAATGTGAAGATTTGTAAGGAATTTTATTTTAACCCTGAACAGGAGAGGAGATCGTAAGGTGACATTACACTGCAAACAGAAAGCAGGTCTTAAGTAGCAGCAGTGGTAGCTGGAATGGGTCAACAGTCTCCTCAGTATTGCTTATTTGTCAGTCAGAACATCCTATGGCCTCTTGATTCCAGCAGCTACCAAACACCTCACTTCSTAGTGCTAGCACACCAGTCTAGTTTTATATGTTGAGAAAACACCTGTGCATCTGGCACCTGTGTTATGCTATTGTGAAGGCAGTGGTATATCTCTTGCTCTTCAATTATGCATCAGTAATAGGCCTGATAAATACTGAACTCTTGTGCAGTGCTGTGGTTCTCTCCCCTGCCATGAATACTCCTTATATGTGAAAAGCACCGGGTTTTGCTTTTCCCGGAGAAGGTGCTATCTTTGTTTAATACACACTAAGGAAACTTTAAAAGTGTGACCTGAGCATGAGGGATTGGAGTCAAGAGACAATTAGATGTTACGAGCTGTCCTGTAAAGTTTGGCAATTTGGTTCTATGGATGGTGGGGAAACTAGGCAAGTTGCAACAGCGTATTGCAGCTCACAAAGAATAAACTGTCTGTTTCATCTCTTGCTCATCTCCCAAGATGGGAATAGTAGGAGAACAAACACTTTGCAGATCCTTTGAGTGGGTTAGGAGGGTTCTCCCTTGAAGGGCCRCTCTGCAGTCAATGAAACAATGTTCACTTACTGCTCTTCATTCTGAATATTTGGTATATGGGACTGGATCATCTTTATTAGACGCTAGGAAAACTCCGAGCTGGATGCAGATTTATTTGTTACCTTCTTGTATTTTGAGCATACTATCTAATTACTCTACAAGTATTAATGCGATTAATTTGGCAGTGTTCTGGGGAAATGGAGTGACACCCAGATTTGCCTTTGCTTTCTCTTTGCTGTAAATTTCGTTATATATACCTGTTACGAGTTGAAACCAAGAATCTGACCTTTTCCTGTCTTTTGAAACTGATTAATACTTTGAAAGGAAAATAGGAATTTGAATAATTCCTATATTAGCTGGATTCACGTGCCAACAACATGTAGAACTTTGTTCCTGCTTCATCAGTCAAATTGTTTATCTTTAGTAGCACTAACGTCTTTCCCTGATGTAACTTCATGTTATTTTCCTTGTTACTGGATGAGCTGCTGACTTGTAATGCTTTCTTTACTACAGAGCAATGCATTTATCCCCCATTCCAAATTCCATTTATTTTTTTTTTAAACAGCTGACTTAACCTAGGTTATAGCAGTTTCTGAAATTTGGCACTATAAGCTTATTTAAGACCAGATTTTTTTTTTTTGGGGGGGGGGGTCTGACCTTCAAACACATTTGTTATTTAATTTATTTTGTTCGTTGCTCAGTCCATGTAAAGGTGAGAAGGATTAAATAGTCTGTTTTGTAGTCCAGAGCAATCTGTAAAAGGGACTTCCCTGCTGTGTATCAAGCAGCAATCTGTAGTTACAAGGATGGTAGAAAGCAAATGCAGTTGCTGGATATTGTGAAGTTTTTAGAAGCCCCTGTGGTGTGAAAAGCTCTCCCAGGCCTTCTATTCTGACTACATAATATTCTTACCTATTAAAAGTGAATCTGTGCTTTAATACTAACACATACATGGCTTTTGCTCAAGGTGATCTGGAAGCTATTTTTAAAGTATTTGTTCAGTACTTTAGAAACTAATAAAAATCACGTTTATATAGAAACTGTCATCAAAACAAGCTTTCAGAATCCTGAAGATTCTCTCCCTGAATATGTTGAAGAACTCTTGGACAGTTAAATGACGTGAAGGTTAGCTAATTTAGACTTTCTGTTCAATTAAATGATCTAGTTGGTAATGGACCAGATGTTACCATCACTGAAAATGGCATCTGCCGGTAGCTATTAGACATTAGTAAGAGCTAAAATACTTATTTTTCTGCCAGATAACTAGAAAAATATTTGGTATAATTGTCTAGAAACTTTTTTATGGGTGTTTAACGAGCTGGAAGTGAATGTAGTTTCTGCAGAGCGTGCAGTGGATTCCATGTTAGAAAAGTGGAAGAGGATTTGTATTCCTCCTCCCTGTGCTGAATCTGTTCAGTAATTGGATTTATTATTCTTGTTCCCTCCAGGTCATTCTTGACTGGGGTGTTGCCTCCCTCCAAGGTAATGAGATAGACCAGGTTTCCAGGAAGAATACGCCAGAATCTTTTCCTTCCAGGAACACACAGCAGACTATGAGTCTGCCATTGCAACAGAGTTCTCACAGCTTTATGAAAGAATTGACTGTCTGTTCCTTAATTGGCTTTGAGCTTTTTCCCCTTAAAAGTTGCTAAATATGAACTAATATACTGTCTGCGTTTCTGAGGAGTGTTCACACCCCTTTGCTTGCCCATCCCACAGAATCGTAAAAGAATAATATAATTTGKCTTCTACTGGCATGTGGGCTAGACAGTTTGAGCAGGCCACATACAAGCTGCCTTTATTTAGATCAGGCCAGAATCAGCAGTATAATATTGGAAGACTTCCCTCTGGCCTTCAAGCTGCTCCTGTTTGTCTGGTGTACAATAAACATGAGAGCTGCAGGAATTAAGCTCCTAAAACCAATAGGAAGCATTCATTCTTGGATCTTTGGGGAAGATACTGTGAGGTCCTTTATACCAATTAGTCAGAAATTTCTGTTTTTACACAGTGAGTAGGTAAAGTTTGTACTGGGATGAGAGTAACGTGTTTCCTCACCTTTTTTTTTTTTTTCTTTTTTGTTTGCTTGGCAAAATCTCAGTCTGAAAGAACTTCTCTACCCTTTCCAATGCAGTTGATCCCAGTGGCTCTGGCTGTGAGGCTTATCTCAGCATCAGCAGAGTCCCTCATTGAGATGGGGGAATAGCAGAGTTAGCTGTAAGCTTGGAGCAGCAGCTACATAGAAAAGCTGTTTATGAAATCAGCACATCTGTGGCATTAAAGGAAGAAGGAGACTCCTTGAGTGTCAGCTTCAGTGCGAGCATGTCAACATAGACTGTCAGAATGAATAAAGCCTCAGTTTGGTGTCTTCACTTGGACTGGGTCCCTTTGGTGGTGGTGGGGGGGACATAAAGGGTCTGCTCTCTGGGGAGAAATGCAGAATGCATACTGTAACGTAGACTTAAGATGGTGCTTATCTCTCTCTTCTGGGGTTTTGCTTGGGTCTGATGAAGGGTATGACTCCATCAGCTCCTGAATTTTATGAAGTGCTCTATACCCCGTAGTATATCTATCTGGAGTGTTCACTTTCCATGCCCAGTGAATGGAAAGTAAAAATGAATTTTAATCTGGTTTCATCTAAGCTTTCCAAAATTCAGCGTGAGCTAGAGGAACTTCTCGTGTAGTTGCGAGTTGAGATTTTTAAGATGTGAAAACAAACATAGCCTTTAGGTTAATAGCGGGTCTAATTCCTCTTTACTTTAGTTGAGGATGTGACAGAAGTATAGTAGGAAATTCTTCTTTTCAAAATCTACTTCATCTTAACCTTAGGTGTAAGTCTTTATTGCCAAGTCCTTAAGTAGCCTCTTTATTAGAAGGTATRATCATACCAAGGAAGGAATACTTCCACTAAATCCATAGACTAAAGAGAAAAATAACTGGCGAATAAATTTGAATACAGCAGTCCTTGCACTTATGTAATTGGTTAGTCTTGTGTGTAGATTTTAGTCTTTACAGACAGGGCAATTTATAAAAATACTGGATGATATACATGTGCTATAAAACAATTTTTTAGTTCTTAAACTAGCTCCTCTACAGAACTTCATTTAACTTAAAAAGATGTATGGCTTGGACAACTGCAGCTTTATTTGAAAAAAATTGAAATTGTAAGCTACTGTTTAATATCCTTCCCAATATTTTATTGGCTACTTCCTTTTTTTAAAAAAATACACCACAGTTTATGAGAATGTTTAACTCTTCTAACCATAAGTATCACTGCTGGATTACAAGTAGTCACATAGTCTCAACTGATCATAGATGTTTAGAGTGTAGACATCTTGCAGTCARTGGGAAGAGACTGACATTTGTGGGACAAAATTTATCTCACTCGAGGACTAGTGAGTCATTCTGCAGAAATGAATAATGATTCATTCATTCACTCAATGAATGATAATTCCCCGTTGGCTATAAAGAGAAGATGAGGTGAACCTGGTTGGCATATACATCAGAGCAAGCTCTAAATTTAGGCAGACAAATGCTATCCTTAATGGCTCAGTATGTTTGTTAGGCCCACTATACAGTTAATAGGAAAGAAAGTGCTGTGTGTAAAGAATGTTTGTACATGGTGTTAACAGCAGCAATCTACGGGACCTGGCTAAGGAACAGTGGTTTCGTGAAGGTCGGGCCAGTCCAACCCTGAACTAAGATCAGAGAAAGAGCTACAGCAGGCGATTGGCCTCACACAAGAGCAACGCTGTTGATGGGGCTGAGGATGAGCAATACATGTTGGATGTCAAAAGATGGGACATGGTAGAAGTTTTTAAAGACTACAGGCTATATTTATATAATCTGAAAGAAAGGTCCTTGTGGCCATATTCTACCTGAGCATCACTGAAGCATCTCAGCGCACTGGAGAGGAAGCCCAGTGCCTTGGCTGGCCACCAAGCAGTGCTTYGGGCAGCTGAAATTGGTAAACCATAGAAACTAAAGGGAAGCATGAGTGAATGTGTGTATATTTGTGCTTGCAAGGAATTTTAGCAGATAATAATGAAACAGTTTGCGTTGTAACAATCTGGCTTAAATAAGAGACAGCAAGTATTAACGTTAAGCACTTCTGGCATTGTTGTTGTACTTAAAAGGTCATTATGTAACACTTCTTGCATAGCTGAATGAGAGCACCAGGAGTGTCACCTAATATGAGATCAAGGAAGATGATGTAGGAGGATAGGTTCAAGTATTCTCTTACTAAATATTAGGGATCTGTTACTTTAAATGTTTTTATCTTAGTTCCCAAGCTGGACCTGTTGGCTTTTGCAGCAGTTTTAACTCTGAGTTAGCTCAGTAGCCAAGTCTGTCCAGCTGCCCTCAGTTTTTCCAAAAGCTATCGTTTTTGAAGCCAGGCAAGATGATACCTAATAAAAGATTCTTGGAGATAAACCACTTATGAAGAAATCTGAAATAACCAGGACAAGATCTGATCCCTTGAGATTTTTTTTTTCCCTCCATCAGGATTTTCCACGAGCTCAGTTTCTTGCCTAATACATCTTTGGAGTTCTGTCTTGAAGCAGCATTGCTGTATCTAAAATCATCCCTCAGTTTTGCCATCTTGACCATCTGTACCTTGTGTTAGATGGTGCTCTTTTTGCTGCTACTGTATCTGAGAAAGAGAAGGAGGACTGTGATTTTGGGGGTTGCCTGAAATCTTGTRCTTGACATTCCAGGTCTTTCATGGACATAATTCTTTTCCAAGTTATCAATTACGGAGTTGCACTGTGTGATTTACTATTTGGAAAATTCCTGCCACTGGCCTCTGATTTTAATATATTAGCTGTTACCTTAATGTACTGACCCAGCTTCAGCAGCTTGTTCTTGTGAAAGGCTTGGGACTTAAGTTGACAGCAGCTGTTAACCTTTGCTTACAAAGTGTGACAGAAAGTGGTAACTTTCCAGTGGAAAGTTAGCAAGGCTGAAAGCTCCCTATTTCAGGTAGTTTGAGTGTACATTCCTTTTTTTTTTTTTTTTTTAATGAAGAGCAGTTAGAACCTATTTACCATGGCCTAAGGTGGAGTTAATCTGTGTGAACTCACTTCTCTCTCTTATTGACTCTCTAGATAACTCATTGCTGCTGGTTTTTGCTACATTAATGGCAAATGTGATACTGTTATATTTGAATACTTTATTTTGATGTCTACCTCGAGAGTTTCTTTGCTGTTTCAGTCTTCTTTTTGAAATAGTAAGCTCCTGTGCTGGATTTGGTAATGTTTACATTTTACCTAACTTCATTCTGAGCAGTTGTTAATGAAGTGACTTAATATCTCTGGGACCCTTCTCATTTAATCATTTTCTAGAGAAATATTCTGTCACATGTATATTGCATTCTTATTGGTGGGTTCTGAATATTTTTTTTTCCCAGCCTGATTTCTTTAGTTTCACTGCAGTTTAGGGAAGGTGATTGTTATGCAGATCTTTACTCCTATTCAGTGATGATGTTGCAGAAGCATCAGTAAAGGCAGAAGACGACTTTTGAGAGCTGTTCCTTGCTGAGGTCAGAAGAGTAGATTTCCATCTAATGGTTAGAGAGAGAGAGAAAAGAATCTGACCAAGACTTGGATCGCTTACAGAAGCCAAGTCTTAAAGATTCARGTTCGCGTACGGAGTGATAACGCTGGCTCTTCGAAATGTTCAAGGTGAATTATTGCATGCCGAAGTGTAGGCAGAGGTGATGTGTTCTGATGTAGGCTAGAGGTCTTACAAACTTTGAGAAATGTAAACTGATTAATAATATTAAGCAAAGTTTAAATGGAGATTCTGTCAAGTGTCTCATGACACTGGATTTAATGTGGGTGGCTTTGCAAACTTTTTCTAAGGTAATTGCAAAGAACAGCAGCAGACTTATTGTTCGGCTACCCTTGATGATATATACTACCCTTTGGATACTGATCCCACTGATAGTGATGTTCTTTATTCYGAAGTCCTTTGTGGAGAGTAGCCCTTTGACACAGATTTTTAAAAAGCAGATATTTAAAAATATTCTATATTTGTGATCTATTCGGATTACTGAACTGAGTCAAGTGATCACAATTGCTACTTCTACGTTACCTGGACCTGGAATGTTTCCATGAGTATACACACATCAGCTGTGTTCTCGTTCTAAATCAGAACAAGACCTAGATAAGAACAATCACTTCTTAATGTGATTTTCACATGGAGGCAATTTAGGCTTGTGGGCAGGAGAGAAGCCATGCTCAAGCATGTATCATCGAGATCAGGGCTTTGAGGACCACAACAGCCTGGATTTGCTTCATGCTTCACGGAACCGATGCTCACAGGCAACTTTCTGGAGAATGACAATATAACCTTAACTTCTGGTTGAGAAGTAGAAGAAGGTTAATTTGAAGACTAAGAAATTTGGTTACAGATCTTCTGTGGCAAAATTGGTTAGCCCTTTTGTTTCAATCATACTAAAATGAATAACTTTATACTGATTAATTTGTCCAAGTCGGGAGTTTAAAAGCTGCTGAGATAGGAAAAGAAATGAGACTTTTATTATTTCTGTTTTTTCTCTTGCAACTGTTGCTAGAGTGAATGTTAATCAACTGAATTGTGCAATCTCAGAGTTTCAAGCCATATGCTTAAATTGGACACTTCTGACTTACATTCCTTGCAGTYTGTTTGTTTGGGTTTATGTCATGAGTTAAAGGGAGGGGGATAATCTTATGTTTAATATCAAACAGGAAAAAGTCTGAGGTTAGGGAGCATCAGGTTATTCATTCATCAGAAGTTTTCACTTTAGAATATTCACATAGCAAAATAAAAACAGAATCAGTTTTGGGTTTGCTAAGCATTTTATCCATTTTATGCAAGTTATAAGAGTTTTTTGTTTCTTTTTGTTTTTTGAATACTAGCTACCTGATAATGCTATTTTTTCCTAATAACTCTGGAAACTTTTCYGTGTGCTAGGTTAAAAGTAAGGATTTGTTTCGTTGTCCGTTCTTTTTGCAGGTAAAGAAAGCCTTTTTTGCCTTAGTGGCAAATGGTGTTAGAGCAGCTCCACTATGGGAGAGTAAAAAACAGAGTTTTGTAGGTAAGTAGATCTAACGTTTTTCAAGATTATTTGAATTTTCAGGCTGCTTTACTGTTACAGAAGGTGATCAGGGATAGCCAAGGTCTAGCATCCCAGAGATGTAGTGGTGAAAAGTTTCTTTTACTCCTTACTCATAAAATGCTAGAGCTAATGTTGAGCACTACAGATATTATCTCCCCAGAGTGTGTGGGGGGGAACATTAGCTGTATATTGCTTATTTTAAGTCGTGCAACTCTCTCTAACATTACCATAATAATAATGTTCTAAAATGAGAGCTATGTTGCAGCTGAAAAACAGGGTCATAGTGACAGTTATAAATACTATTATGAATACTTTGTGTAGCCTGGAATGTGGATTTAAGGTTCTTGGAAATGAATGGTAGATACTTTATAAAATATTTCTGATAATATTTTAAATCTATGGGTGGGGGCAGTAACTTTGTACAGTACATCTCAGGTACTGTGTAGGTACTGTGTACCTTAACTTATTTAATTTCAGTTTCTGTCTGTAACTGAATTCTAGTCAATTAAAGCTGACCTCTGAATTAATTTTTCCCTTCCCCATTTCTTAGCTTCTTCAGTTTAGATGTAAGAGTAGTAATCAGTGGAGCAATTACATCTTCTCAATTTTAGAACTTGAAAACTCAAAAAAGATTAATATTTTCAGGTAACTAAACTAATTATCAATATTATGCTCAATAGCTTGGTGTTGGTTAAAATGTATATACTATGGATGTACTGTTTCTGAAAAGGAAGGTTGTATTTCAGTACACACACTGGGGATTACAGTGGACTGAGTGAGGAAGCAATTGACTCAAGTTCTTTAACAGGTGATAATCAAGAAAATGGATCATACTATTTATTTTCTTCTTGTGTTAGATTCTGCCTGCTTGGCAAGTGCTTATTGGGAACGTGTTATGTTCAAAAAGAAAATTAAATGCAAGGTTAAACCTTAAATGCATTTCCAAATCTCTTTTCTTTTCCATTCCTTTGGGGGTGGATGCAGTCTGGATTCAAGGTTTTGTTTGGGTCAGTTTGAAAAAGAGAAGGAGAAGCACCTAGATTGTAGTTTTGAATATTAATTCAGACTCATATGATTTTATTCTAAAATACTATATAAATGTGAAAATGAACATATATGGCTTTAGAATGATTTATTTATTTGTATTGAACTAATAACTGTATGTTACATAGATGTAATGTTTATTAAATTATGTATGGTGAATGTAAATAGAGAAAATGTCTGGAAGTAATTCTGTTTTTTTATATATCACTTGTTACAGGGATGTTAACAATTACAGATTTCATTAACATACTGCATAGATACTATAAGTCTCCCATGGTAAGTGCAATGTTAAGCTATACCTTATTAGTTGGCATATAGTACAGAAACTGAAATTTTGAACKGTTGTTTGAAGGATTAATTAGTACTTAGGTCTCTTGAAGCTTAGATATGTCCCAGATATACTGTTTTTTCTTTATTTTTTTGTTGATTTTTTTTTGTTTGTTTGATGGCATAATGATAGCCTTGTTTTTGGTACTAGACTCTACTTAGCATTACAATTAATACCTAATGTATTTGGGATGAAGGGCCTACCTAAAATATTTACTAAAAATTAAGTATAATATAAAAAGTATGCAGGAAAATACTTGGTTATCGATTGTTGTTTATTTGTTTCTGTCCAGGTTGTTTGAAAATACCTGGTTTCTTCATGTGTCATAAGAATCAGAACCCTTTATAAAAGGGGAACTTTAACAAAAAACTGCTTTTTAGTTTTAAAATTGCGTGAAAAAGTTCATCTTAGTTAAAAGATGATATGTTAATTATGTAGTGGTTTACATGTTTACATATAAAGTCATCTTTGCTCCTAACTATAGCAGAAATTGGGGGTTATTCTGAAAAGAGTAGGCAGGGTTAAATAGAATGTTAATTTACAGAGGTTCAGATGAATTAAAAGGTTACTCTGTTGGAGATGCTATAGCATCAACAGTTAAACTAGTTAAAGACGTGCGAATATTTTAGTTGCATGGCTGAGTTGCACAATCAGTTTGAGATCTCTTGACTTCARTTAACTGTAATTTAAAATTCCCATTGGCAGTTTGTTGATGAAATGCTCTTGCTTGCTTATATCACTTCCTTGTCCTTTTCAAATCACAATTCCCCCCCACCCCCAACAACAACAGACTCGTTTGATCATTTGAATAGACTAAACTGCCCTCCCTTGTCTTATCTGCAAGTACCTTAAAAAAACTTTTTAAGGGTGATGTGATGTTATAGCTGAGCTGGGCTAAGGGTTAGCTGCTGTCAAAARGTGCAGATTTTCCACATCCTTTGTCCAGTAGCATTTGTTTGTCTTTTCTGTGAGTCAGTTAGGGGAGCTGAACTGTCAGAAAGTAGCCTTATTTTTTGGCCTGTTTGCTTCCTTTAACCAGCTCAACACAGGTTAGCATCACTGCTGGCACAGGAGAAACACTGAGAGCCTGCCTGGCTTAGATGCAGTATCCAAAAACATTTGAAGAATTTAACCTCAGTAAAAGGTTAAACTTAAGAAGAAAAAAATATGTTTATATAATAGCAGTTCTTCTTGAAGGCTGATGGAACTGAGTTTTAAACCAAGTGCTTTTGCTTGTGTGTAATCCAGCAACAGTAAAATTCATCTCTTTTAGCATTAACAAGTCAAGTGTTCAGGGTAAGTTCTTCACCAGTTTGTGGTAGGAATCATTGGACAGCTTACTCTGGCATGTTTATTTTAAGAGGGATAAAGTACCTGAGGGGATGCCTTTGAGTCTAGAAAAGATTTAGACTGCAAACCTAACTTCTAGATGCATAAAGATAGGTGAAAATCTTTCCTGTCCCTTGAGATGTCCGGTCCRGTATGCTACACTACATGGAGCAGGATTGCCCCTTGCCTCTTGATATTGCCAGGAAATGTTCTTTTTGACTGGGCAATTAGTTACCTGGAATTCTTACTCTATATCTTGCCTGCAATAAAATGTAAGGAAATTATTCAGATCTAAATGATGCTGTTAATAATTTGGAGTTTGAAATCAATACTTTGAGTTACAAACTTTCCATATATCTGTTGCAGGTTCAGATCTATGAACTGGAGGAGCACAAAATAGAAACCTGGAGGGGTAAGAATACTTATTACTTGATTGCTAATTGAAAATTTCCCAATCTTTTTTGGTATAGTAGATTTTTGTTTAATCACAGACTTATTAGCTCATCGCTCTCTACATACTTTTTAATGAAAATAAGAATAGTAAGAGTTTGTCTGCTTGCTCCTGCTGTTAATTTTTCCACTAGAAACAAAGTGTGAACTAGGGTGATATGTACTATATACTGTTTCACCACTCTTGCATKGTAAGTGCCATCTCACTTTTTGTTTTTTTCCTCCCCTTTAAGAAAGCTGATTCTGAGTGACAACTGAAATTTAATTGTCTTGTTGTTCAGAAGAACTATAAGAACTGGGTTAGACCAATGGTCTGTCTGGCCCAATATCCTTTCTGAGACATTACAGCTGGTGTTCGGGGAGAG
>NW_028186612.1:1880131-1889197 GCF_003343005.1 Rhea americana
CATACAGCCACAATGGGAGTATATATGAGCCAGGATGCAAGAATATTCGAATGAGTGAGCTTATTTACTGAATGAACCGACAGGTCAGCAGCAAGTCGTGCCTGAGTTGTGGAGTGTGAATAGAAATCCATAAATATGGTTGGGTGTGAAGTGCAGAATTTAGGAAGTAAGTTTTAGGGAGACACTGACCATCTACCACACAAACTGTCATAGAGTATTTCTGTACAGGTAATGTAGCAGACTTTCAGAAAAGAGGGAAATGGTAAAGCAAGATTGTTTCTGTTGTTGTACTGACCTCTGGTGGTAGTATTTCCTTTTACTCACTTGAATGCTTGTTTTAAAACCATTTGATTGTCTTAATATATCTTTAATATAAGGAGCATGCATAAGCTGGTAGACTATCTAAAATAATTTATTTGTCTTTCATCCCATTAATTTTGTAGTAAAGAATACATAAAAAGGTAATGCTTTCATATAAAATAGTAATGGAGTATTAATTTTCTGTAYGCAGAGCTTTATTTACAAGAGACATTTAAACCTTTAGTGAACATCTCCCCAGATGCAAGGTAGGATTTTGCTTTTCATTCTGCTTAATTTTCCATCTCAACACTGAATTTAAGACTGCTTTATGAAAAAAGAAACAATTTCTGTTGTGAATCAGAGTATGATAACAATCAAACGTCTTTTACTATAATCAGGAAGCTGTGGATGTGTTATAATGTGTGTGAAGATTTTTTTTTTAATTGCCCAAGAAAGACAGCTTTTACTTTGCTTTTTGTCTTTTATCRGTCTATTTGTTCAGGTAAACAAATTAGACATATGCCAACTGAATCAAAATGAATTGTCCAAAAATACGCAAAAAAAGGCAGCGTGATGACCCTTCGAAGTATGCTCGTCGTGTATGTTCCATGAAGAGTAAAATCTGTAAAGAGCCTTTCAGCTGTCTTGCTTTCAGTCAGTCATAGTAATTGAAAACTTACTGTACTTCCAACACGAGCCATTTCCTTTTACTGCGGGAAAGATAATAGCCAGGCTTTYTGTTTTGCTCTGCTAAGTTGTGTTCAGTAAAAATATAAATGACTGTCCTTAATTCGGTAGGTATCTTTTCATTTCAAATTCTTTCCAAACAATAGTTTTTAAWGTGCAATTATACCTTAGTTACTAAAAGTAACTTAAGAGATAGTTCTAGTGGATGACTTTACCGTTCTCCTGTTCTGCAGTTTAGTAGTATTGAAGTCAATTTGTGATGCTTTCCTTCAGTTTCTGGACTGGGACTGCTTATATCCTGTGGAAGGAAACTGCTACAGGGAACACTAGTGATTACACAAAGTAATGTCTTACTGTATCCTGAATAGGAATGTGCTAAAGTTGTAACTGGTCACAAAGCATGCTGTCAGAGAACAAAATAACATAATTACTTTCAGTCAAAGGTGCAGCAGAAGAAACAGTGGAAAAAAATAAGATGTAGTAGGACATACACAAAAAGATACTTCAAGTCAACTTAAGACCTGATCCGGAAAGAGAAGTGGGCTCTGTGGCAGTTGGACTGCAACACTTAACTCCTGAGTGTTTGCTCCAGGAGTGGAATGTGCAGGGCAGCGTCGGGAATTCTGGCTCCACGTGTATCAGATGGGGATAGCTGATGCCTGCAATGTATCTGTAACGCAAAGCATATTGGGCGGCGGTAGATGCCTAAGCCAGCAAATAGGCATTTATCAAAGTTCTTATGAACTTTATAACATACTAATTTAGCATAAAYGGTGATCTTTTGTTTTTATCAGTCTTAGTAAGACAAAGAAAAAAACCAGTGGTACTTGCAAGAAGAATAGCATTATATAGGTTGGACTATTGCTGCATCATTGTCTGCAGTGTTTGGAGGAATATTTCAGATCTCTTGAAAATAAATTCTCTCAAATTCCCCAATGGTAACATAGTAGAAAGTTGTTCWGGCCTAATTGCGTGTGTGCATGTTTGTTTAAAACAAAACAAAACAAAAGGAAAGTATTACAGAAGGAACTGCAATGAGGGATTGAGCTCTGCCTCTTCCCTTCCCAACCCCCCCCCCCCCAACTCCCCCAGCAGTATGTTCAGATGCATTAAATAAATTCAGGAGAACTGTTTTTCACTGGTTTTGTCTCTGACAGAACTATCCTTTCGGGGTGAAGGGGTTCTGTCAACRTAACAGTCACTGGCGCAGAGGTGGGGGGAATTTAGACTTGTGAAGGAACATTTCTACTTTCCTTTCTACCATATTAAATGTTCATGAGTATAGTGTTACAGGTTTGTTCACAAAATGCAAAAAGCCCTACAAATAATTACTCATTGAGTGTTTTATATGTGTTTTTAAGTGTGTGTGTGTGTGTGTGTGTGTGTGTGTGTATACATACTATTTGACATTGCTCATTGTCAGCCAGAATTCATTAAACATTTAATGTTTTCTCCTCAGCCTTTTTGATGCTGTATATTCATTGATCAAAAACAAAATCCACAGATTGCCAGTTATAGATCCTGTCAGTGGGAATGCACTTTATATACTTACGCATAAAAGAATTCTCAAGTTTCTCCAGCTTTTTGTAAGTATTTAAAGATATACTTTTGCTTAATGGGTTTTTAGTACAAATCTATAACATTAAGTAATTTAAGGATTAGTGTAGAAACTTGTTGGTAACTTCCATAGTTGAGCACTTCCATGTGTATCTATGTGTATCTTTTTCTTGATAACAGAGAAAGTAAGGTTGGTATAGGAACTATACTTTTATTTTGTTCTAGTTATGTAGCTAAATAGCCACCACGAATGTCTGTGCTATTTGAGTATTTTGCTGTCCTTTCTCAAAGAACCACACAGTGCCAGAAACTTGTGTCTCAAGATGTGATTGTTGTAGCTAAAGTGCAGGTGAAAAGGGAGTATGAAAATTATCATAACTCACTGTAGCATGTTAGTCGCAGGAATTGATAGGAGGCAAAACAAAGCAATATAAATTTGAAATAAGCATGCAGCATATGGTATCTTTTGCTTTCTTTTCAGTGTCAGTGGAAGTAACAACACAGCTTAGCATCAAAAGCTTTTAGTGTTTTACTACAAAAATAAGCTTCTAAGTAAAAATTGAGAGTTATATGGTCTTAATTTAGAACTTCTTTGAACAGAAGTAATGCTTCTAGGTTGGAGCTTGTTTGGTTTAACATTGATTGAGCAGCAGATTACTGTAGCAACTTGTCACAATTGTTTGGATTCTGTAGGTGGATATGTGAATACTGATTTCCTCATAAATAACTATCTGTAGTTATTTATGCTAGCTGTAATGTATCTTGCAGAAGACTGCCCTGTAAATACATTCATTCTGACCTTCCTAGATGTCAGAGATGCCAAAGCCTGCCTTTATGAAGAAGAATTTGGATGAACTTGGGATAGGAACTTACCACAACATTGCCTTCATACATCCAGACACTCCTATCATTAAAGCCTTGAATATATTTGTAGAGAGAAGGATATCAGCATTACCTGTTGTGGATGAGTCAGGTATATGTTAAGTCCTCTGTATACAAGAGTGTGGTAAGATAAATAATGGTAAAACACTGATTTGAGAGATAATCTTCTATTATTTATTATTATTATTAGGCCCATCAGGAAAAAAGAGAAGAAATATAAAGAAATATTTATGTAAAGTCTAGGTTCATGGGCCTGGAAGAACTCCATTATGGTTTATTTTTTGTTCTTGCCTTCTTGATCTGTTTGACTCCATGTAGCTATAAGATAACGAATGATTGTAGCATGCAGGAAAAATAACTTTGTGTTTTAAACACTGTGCTAATGTATGTTTTCCTTTTTAGGAAAAGTTGTAGATATTTATTCCAAATTTGATGTAATAGTAAGTATATTTTAAATTCTGTAGAATATTTTATATGTAGTATTTTAAAATGTCCGTTTATATCTGTTTCAGCTGTTTCATTCCTTAGCCTTTAATTAATGAACTGAATAAAACAGAACTGAATTAAAAAAAATAAATAAATGAATTGGCGGTTGAGAGAGAGTGTAGTGGTTATCACATATGCTTTACACGCTGAAGGTCCTGGGTTCAAGCCCCAGTGGAACCAGCACCAGGAAATCTTTGAGAGGTTGRGTGATCTCCAGAGGTCCCTTCCAACCTGACTGATTCTGTAAATTAAAACTTAATAAATAAAAAGGGAACTTCTAAGCCATTCTTAGTAATACTACTTTTACAGACATCTAGTGCTCTGGACATGACCCAAAGCTAGATCTGGTTTTACCATTACAAAAGAGGGCATAGGCTTTTTATATTTGTGTCTCTTCCTGAGATTGGGCCTACTTTTTCCAGCTGTTGCCATTCCACAGTCTGTTTTCAAGGAGTGAATGCAGATTTCCTCCTGCAGTCTTGACCTTTCCAGTGAATTAAAATTACTTGGTGCATTCTTTTGCGTGGGTCACTGGATCCAGAGTAGTGCATCTGTATTCCTTCTGGTTTAGATCTCATTTAGGTCAGTATCCTGTTTTTTCCTCAGGAGTGAAAACAGTGTAGTTGGATTGATGCCATAATTTGCCAACATAGAGGGCCAGGGCTCTGTTCTTGTATATTTAGAAACTTGAAAATCTGATTTCTCCTCCCCTCTCGCTTGCTCCATCAGCCCGCTAGTGATAATGAACAATCCAGATGTCTGAAACTCCGCACAGTATGCTCTCAGAAATATGGAGGATGGTCCCAAATGGAAAAAAAAAGTTCCAGCTCTATATACTTCTGATTAGAACCAGTGCCCCTAATATCAAATGTTTCAAAATGTTGGTGTTTCTGCCTGTCTTAAGTTCTAGACTTCTCTCCTTTTGTTCTTCTAGACTATCTCTAACTCCATGGAAGATACTGTTCTGCCATAAAGTTTGGCCAAGGAATAGCTAGAAGCTGTAACAGCAGGAGTTTTCTAACATATCCAAAACCATGAAAGTTCACGGTTGATGGGTTCAGTGTTTCAATTTAATTTTGCAACTTCAGTAGTCTTTGATACAGGACACACTTCCTTTATTTCTTATTCCTACGAAAGACATCAAGAGGAAGAGATTTCTTAGATAACATTAAAGTGACACTACCAAAAAGAAAGGAGAAATGCAAATCTAAGTAATGAGATAATCAAAGCTCTATAATTTTTAGAGATGCTGAATCTTTTGATTGGAAGAATTGTGTGTTGGGATTGAGGAAAAAAAACACAAAAGCTTAAGGATGTAGTTGTTCACTGCCGCTGGTTACATGGGAAAGAATTAGGGCATCTATTAATCGTTTGTCCAGAATTTTTCCTAAGTCTTTCCTCATATACAGTAGTTTGCTGATTAACCAACAGAGGGAGTTGGGGAGATTGTTTTATTCTGTATGCTCTTTTGACCATCTTTTGTATGTGGATGTGCTCTTGAATATATTTCTGAGAACAGGAAATAGCATTTGCAGCAAATAAGTTGTTGCATATCTTTAAATTGCCTGATTTTAAAATCAGATAATCAGCTATAACCTGTGATGTTTCCAGTCTTTCACCAAGTTGCTTCAACCTATCTTTAGATTTATTTTTTGCTTAAAAAGTGTAAGCTGAGCTTTCAACGACCACAGTATTTTGAAGATTCAATTAGTGATTTTTGACTTTTAACTAAACTTATCAGTCACGTAGTTTAATCAGTGTTTTAAACCATCTGTAAATACAATTAGCTAAGTTAATAGATTTTTTTTTTTCTTTTTGAGTTCTGTGAATCAATTTTACAGTTATTGGGAGAGGAATAGAGATGGTGTGATGCTACAGAAATACAAATAGCTTTATGTTACAGTAGATGTGTGTAGGTGACTTAGATTTTAAAGGGCTTTGTGTTCTGATGTCTATCATTAAGAATTTGGCCTGAACTAAGCTACCTATACCTTTGATCATCTCAAAACTGTCTTGTCACATTTCAGTGTAATTGTTTAACCAGTCCAAGAACTTCACCATTCACAATAAATTCTAGCTAAAAATCAATTCCACATAAATGAAAACACTGGACAAGGAAAAGGTCTGCCTTTGTTCTTCCTTTAATGCTTCACTGAACAAAGCTAATAGGCCAAGATGTGCCAACACTATCAAAACGTCGCTATAGTCTGTTAAGAAGACTTCTCTGTAGTCTTAGGTTTAAAAGAATATATTTGTAACTTGTCATTTCTGACTTAAATCTTGATTTCACTAGAAATCCAGTATGCATAAATCTTTTGAGTTGCTCTGAATCTAAACAAAATCAAAATTTTAAATTATGTAAAGCCAACAAAATGTCCCTTTTTATAATGTTTGTGAGTAGTAATCTGCACCAAGAATATAAGACTTGAGCTGATGTCTGTGAAAGACCCTTTCAGGCAGAATATAATTTTTGCAGGTAATTTGTTAATTTTATACAGAATTTGGGCCCTGGCTCAAAAATAGCTCATGGAAGCAGTAGAACAACTAGTCAAAAATAGAGAAAGCCAAACCTTTTTACTAGGTTACGGCTGAAGTTTAGGCAGCTTTGAATTTATTTGCAGCCAATATATCTGTAATTGCTTCTGTGCTGATACCAAGTATCTTGGATAGCACTTCTTTATTTGAATAATTGTATTCCTGTCTCCTCTTGCATGACCTTTTAGCCTGTTTTCCTGAGCGACACTCTTATTTTTATATCTTTCTACTTAGAATTTCTTTTTTTGGAACCATGCAGCCACAGTTGTGTATAGTTTTTGAAGTGATGGCTTTCTTTAAAATGTTTTCTGTGTTGATATTTATGTTGTCTCATGTCTTCTGGTAACACAGGATAATGTTTGTCTCTTTCTGGCTGCAGATGATTGTTGATAATTGTCCTCTGATAGAATGACTAATGCAGCTAGGTTTTCTTTCCTCCTCTGTCAGATCAGATTGCTCTCTTCTGATAGAACAAAAAATCTTATTAGCTTGTAGGTACATGACCATATTATTTTTAATAATACTGCATCCAGTTAACACTATTCAAGTCCTCAAGGTGATCTGCTTTATGTGCAATAATCTGATCTGTTCTGATGATAACACTAGTGTTGTCTTCATTTGCACATTTCATTAATATCTTCCTGCTCAGTTAAGAGAGAACATGCATTCTCTTTGCATCTCTCCTTCAAGGAGAGCCTTTGCTGGTCTGGAGTCCTCTTACTACAAGCAAGTTCTAACAATAAAAACCTTGGAGGTTAGCTCTTGAATTCTGCAGACCTTCTCACCATAAGTGGTGGTGATGGATGGTGGGTTTTGTTGTTGTTAGCATATAATTTTCAATTTAAACATTCTGGTGTCAAATAGCAGTGCCAGCACAGTCCAGGAGAGGGAGTGTGATCTCAGAAATAAGAAAGGTGAAGGAAACCTCCACTTAGATTTCCACTAAGACCTTCCTTATGGGTCATGTTCAGAGCAGTGGGTATCCTCCCCTATCCTGTGAAAAACAAACAAAAAAAAATATTAAAGCTGTATTTTGTTAAAGCTTCTAAAATCTGTAGAACTAGATCTTTATATTCTCTACACCTTGCGCAAAGGAAGGGGATGAGTGACATCAAGCCAAATACTGSATGGCAAAGTGAGAAGACTTTCATTGGCCTAATGCATATTGCCAAATTATATTATTAATTAATTCAGTCTGTCATATGGTATTTAATATAATTGCATGCTTGACTGTTCCTAAAAACTGAAACTGAAAACCATTTGCTTTCTTTGTGTGACTTGTTGTAGACTCAGCTTATACCAGAAATGTGTCTACTTGATGCCAAAATATTTACCTGATTGATTGATTGATTGATAGTAAGTACTGAGATGTGTTATGTGCCCCGTTTTTCAGAATCTTGCTGCTGAAAAAACGTATAATAACCTAGATATCACAGTGACACAAGCCCTACAACACCGTTCTCAGTATTTTGAAGGTGTTGTAAAGTGTAGTATGCTGGAAACACTGGAGACCATTGTGGATAGAATAGTAAAGGCTGAGGTAAGTTTGCTTTTTATTTTTTCRCTTCACTTTAGGTTAGAAACTGTATGACCAAACAAATCAATAATACAAATGCATCTTTTCAAAGTCATTTTGGTTACTTGAGGCAAATGCTTTTCTTACCTATATATGTCAGTATTGGTTTGGTTTAGTCTTAGATCATGTATATTTCATAGAATCACAGAATCAGTAAGGTTGGAAGGGAGATCATCTAGTCCAACCTCCCTGCTCAGCAGGGTCACCTAGAGCACGTTAGACAGGGCTGTATCCAGGTGGGCCTTGAGATCTCCAGAGAAGGAGACTCCACAGCCTCTCTGGGCAACCTGGGCCAGTGCTCCGTCACTCTCACAGGGAAGAAATTCCCCCTTCACGTTCAGGCAGAACTTCCTGTGGTTCAATTTCTGCCCATTGCCTCTTGTCCTGTCACCTGGGACAACTGAAAAAGAGTTTGTCCCTGTCCCCCTGACGCCCTCCCTTCAGGTACTTGTACACATTGGTAAGATCCCCCCTCAGTCTCTCTTCCCCAGGCTGAAGAGGCCCAGCTCTCGCAGCCRTTCCTCACAGGGCAGGTGCTCCAGCCCTCTGATCATCTTTGTAGCCCTACGCTGGACTCTCTCCAGCAGCTCCATGTCTCTCTTGTAGTGGGGAGCCCAGAACTGGACACAGTACTCGAGATGAGGCCTCCCCAGGGCTGAGGAGAGGGGCAGGATCACCTCCCTTGACCTGCTGGCAACACTCTTCCCAATGCACCCCAGGAGACCATTGGCCTTCTTGGACACAAGGGCACATTGCTGGCTCATGCTCAACTKGTCATTCGCCAGCACTCCCAGGTTCTTCTCTGCAGAGCTGCTTTCCAGCAGGTCGGCCCCCACCTTGTACTGGTGCCTGGRGTTATTTCTCCCTAGGTGCAGGCCTCTGCACTTGCCCTTGTTGAACCCMATGAGGTTCCTCTCTGCCCAACTCTCCAGCCTGTCCAGGTCTCTCTGAATGGCAGCACAGCCCTCAGGTGTGTCAGCCACTCCTCCCAGCTTGGTATCATCGACAAACTTACTGAAAAGGCACTCTGCCTCCTCATCCAG
>NW_028186612.1:1889962-1903143 GCF_003343005.1 Rhea americana
AGCACAGAAGGCATTCAGTAATTCTGCCTTCTCTGTATCCCTTGTCACCAGGGCCCCCGCCCCATTCAGTAGCAGGCCCACATTTTCCCTAGTCCTCCTCTTGCTGCTGATGTATTTGAAGAAGCCCTTTCTACTGTCCTTAACAGGATATTTACAGGGATATTCCAAATATTACAATATTGTACATCCATAATTAGTTATTTTTGCATCTTGTGACTTGAACTGAACACAGTGCTTTTTGAAGAAGTCAAAACTTTTCCAGTTTTGTCATAAATTTTTGCAGGCAACCAAACAATTCTTTAAAATCCAGCTTACAGTTAGGTTGATGTGGCCTATTATTCAGGAAATCTAAGGGGTGCAGTTAGTTAATGCATGTGGAATACTGCACTGTTCTCATACAAATGCTTTGAAATTGGGGCAAAAAAAACTAATTTCTGTGAAGAAGCATGTACTGACTGCTCTTGTAAATGATTTATCTGTGGGGTTTGAGGTTTTTTTTTTTTTTTTTTTTCTCCTCCAATTATTTTGGTGCTGTTTACACTCTGTCTGCTCTAGTACTGGGAACTATATTATACAAGGGGGAAGAATGAGTAAGTAGATCTTGTTCCCTGTATGACCCTTTGCAGGAGAAAATCAGTAGTACCAGTTTCACTTCTTGAGTTGTGATCAACTCCATTTAGATCCTTCAACCCCTGCAATTAGAATTTTTTTCATCTTTGGGCCCTAACTGTGGATATACTGAATTTGAATAAAATCTGCGCTTTATTGTATCTCCTTAGAAACCTCCATTAGACAATTTTTATTTCTACCTTTCAGTATCTACTTGAGCATTTACTAGAAACTTGAAATATGTGTATCAGCAATGATAAAATACATAGGTGATTAATTTTTATTAATGTAATCAGAGGCTTTAAATATTTTGGTTTTAAAAACAACTCCTACACTCTAGTGCAATCTAAGCATAATGAGTTTATATATAAAAATGGGAAAATTTGAGAAAATTACAAGTAAGGCAGTAATCAGTGCTGTTTTCAGCTGCCAGATGATCATACTGGAAATGAAACAAACTCCATTTTTCTTAAATTCTGAGAGAAGAAAAAATGATTAAATATGGGTAATGTACGGAAGCTAATAACCCTGTCTAAATCATCACTAACAGAGTTTTATCAAAAAGACAAAATGTAAAAACAAAATCCTCCCTTTTTCCCCCGTTCTGTGAGGTGGGTATGACTGTTCAAATACTTCAGAGCTCCTTTCTTGTATCTGACTGGTGATGAAGTGGTTGACTTAGGCCATAAATGAATATAACTGTTAGAATCAGGACAGCTTCTGCTTCCCTGCTGTGGTGAAGATGAAGAACAAATTTCTTTTCCCTTAACAATACTTGATAAATTAGATTTCCTAGGCTTCTGAAACTTTGATGACAAGGTATTGAGGCTGTACTGTTGCTTCACCTGTAAAGTCAGCTTTCTGGAGAATGCCAGCGCTTTCCAAATAGTGCTGGAATGAGCAATCTCACCACTTCCCTTTTAAATTTCTCAGTCGTATTTCCTGGGGGGGCAGAGCATAAACAAAKAATAGTTTTGAGCAGTGATTGGGAAGAAATTGTTAAATGTTGTGTTTTAACATAACTACTTTATTCAACTGWGTGTGAAATATAGCAGCTTTTATTAATTGTAATCTAGTTATCTGTTCAAGCTTTCAGCCGGATAGTACACTTATGTTGGTGTTAAATTTGATTATTTGAGCTTTGAATAAGGAAGAAAGATAATTCTTAGGTAACTGGTGAACAAGTAGTAGGTGCTCAACTTTTGACAAACAAACTTTGGGAGATTGTATACTTATGAGCTGGTTCAGCTGTGGTGATTAGTTTAAAAAACTGCCAAGTTGCCCTGGGCTCCGGTGTGAGAACTGAGATAGGACACTCTCTTTTGTTGTATTCCATTGCAGCCCACTCTGGCCGAGGATCCTCAGGATATAGCATTATCACCTACTTAAATGAAACCATTAATACAGGCAAAAACTGTTTTAAACAAACAAAAAAAAGTCCCTAACGCAAGGGCTGAAATTTTACAGTGTTAAGTGTTTCATAAAACAAGATTCGTAAGGATAAGCTCATTATTTAAAAATACAGTCTTATTGTTCATAAATCTAGTTTTGTTCTGTGTTGTATCTGTTTCTCCTTTGTTAACTCCACACTGAGTTTGCATAGTTAAATCTTTTTTTCTGTCTTCATGCAAAATTGTGATTTTGTTTTTTTGTTTTTTTTTTTTTAATGGCCTAGCACTCAGCCTCATTTATATAGCCTTAAGAGAAAGGTCTGTTTAAACACAGTTTGGACCTGTCAAGGTTCAGCAAGCTCTCCTCACTGAGAGCATTTCTCAGAATGAAGCTTTTTTTTTTTTTTTTTTTTTTTTTTTTAATTTGAGATCCCAGGCTAGAGCTGAGCAGAGCCTGTAAATTGCAAAAAGTGTGTTGTATTTCTGTGGAGTTCTCTAGGCTTTCTTTATTATGGTTTCGGAAACTCTTGGGATCAAAACTTCTTTAAACATATATGTAGTGATACCTGAGAAACTTTTTTGAGAGCAGAAACTAAGTGTTTTGAAAGGCCTAGATCTKAGTTTGCTTGTCATTTCAAATCTGCTTTTGTTGCTGTGTCACACCAGTATGTGCTTTTTAAAGATGCATTTGTTTTTATCTAGGTCAAGTAAGCATGTTTGTATTGCTGTGTGAGACTAATAATGATAACAATTTGAGCAGTTCTTTCTTCTTGCCTTTATATGTCATTGCTTTTTTTTTTTCCTGTTATGCTTTAGCTATTATTTCATAAATCAGAAAAATCTCTCTTAAGCATATTTTCCCTACTTGCAGGTGCATCGTTTGGTGGTAGTGAATGAAGCAGATAGCATTGTGGGTATCATCTCCCTTTCTGACATTCTACAAGCTTTGGTACTCACACCAGCAGGTATGGATGTTGCCCTCAGACCCCTGCAGTAAGTCTTTGGGTTGTGACCAAAGGTATAGCCTGCTGGGTTTAATTTGTTTGTTGATGACAATAACAAGTTTTACTACTACCAAAAATTTTGATTTTAAGGTTTCATAACTACTTCTTTTTTCATATATGCTTTCATTTCTCTTCAGGAAAAAAAACAGGCAAAACACTTAACTGTCAATCTTTATTCCATGTGGAATACATGCAGATATGTTTCATGAATATCACTGCTGTTAATACATCCCCTTTTTAGAGAAACRTACTTGGTTAATGCTTTAGGATGAGAGCTGAACATTGAATGYATACACAACATCTGCCTCAGGTCACTTTTCCCATCTTTCTGAATTTCTGTACTCCTGGCAAAGTGTGGACACAGCTGTGCTTTCCACTAGCTCAACAAAACCACCTCCGTGGAGCACTGCAGTTGTTCAGCTGTGCTGTGGGTTTCTCTTGGCACAACTACGTCAGCGAGAGAGACCTCATCCTAGACTGTCAGAACTATTCCACTAGAAATCTCTAGTGTGTTGTTAAACATGATCAGGTCGCCTTTAACAAGAGTTTCCAACAATAGATTTCAATTATTTCTGCTACTTTTAAGTTTGGGTTTTTGTTTGTTTAGTTTTGCCTAAGTTACTAATCAGCTTCATTTTCTTAATTATGACTTCTCTTTGATCACATAAATAACTAGTGTCACAACAACTAAAGCAAAGCCTTCTTTTGGCTTTGTGAGGAAGACAGAAAGTGTCCTAAGGATTTGAATATTACCTTCAAAAATATTGGGCTGAGCAAACAGCTGAAAATGTCCTACAAAAACAAAAGTCTAAAGTAAGCTTGATTGGAGTCTTTCACTTGCACTGATAACATGATAATGTAAAAGTTTTCTTCCTCCATAGATTTAAACAAAGTTAATGTAGTTTTAAAAATAGTAAAATTTCTCCTTTAAGAAGTGGTAATTGGTGATATTGCTGGAGGTACAATGTCAGCGTATCTGGTCCATTTTAATGACCTGGAAGAGCAAGTAACCTAGATTCCTGTGAAAGCAGGAATCGCAAAGGGGAGTTCCTGTGTCCCACGCCCTGGGCCATGGGCTTCTGGTGCTTAGCCTGTGGCAGCACCTGAGCTCATGTGCTGCTTTAACTGCTTGATCTAGCAGAAAATGGACCCAGCCAAAAACTGTGTAGTTTTGCTGGTTTAGCAGACTAAATTTACCAGCAAAAGGGTCCAGTGAGCACAGCAATTAAGAGCAACAGAAGGGGTAGGATTATGCCACCAGAAGAGATGGGGCAAGTAAAGTGTGTTTTAAGAGCAGTTAGACATTAAATTGCAGTTCCACAGGCAATTGGGCCAATTGTAAGGCTGGGATTTATCTGATTAAATGCAGATGGTCTGCAATGTAGATCTAGTTGATGGAGTTATTTTGTGATTTGCCTCTGAAATTAGATGCGTAAGAATGATCAGATAAATCAAGCCCTAAAACTGTCCATTTCTCCTCAATGACAAGAGAGAATAATGTATTGACTGGCAAGAATTAAAATCAGTTTGCCTTAGAAAAAAATGTCAGTTCTGATGTGAAAACCTGATGTATTTAATGGAATTTTCAATGTTTGTGATTCCAGCTCCAGAGATCAGSAATGTCTTACCAGCAACCTGGATGTAACAAGTAGTAATTCCAGGTTTGATGACAAGAGATTCCTGGTCTCTGGAGTTGGGTGCTGAAGCCAGACTCACGAGAGTTCAGTCATTGCCCAGCATGTAGCTAGCTTGAGTAATTGGAGAAGAGGCAAGATGTTACACAGGTCTGTAGAGTTCTTTTGAACAGGTCCTTCAGATGCTTACTCTAATTAAAATCTGCCTCTGCGCCAGGGGAAATTAGTCTTTCAATGTAGTGTAGTTAAAATAGATTGTTCTCAGATAAGACCTCATTTTGAGGCTGTTAGGATGATTACTCTTGTCTCTTAAACAAACAAAACCTTCCTGTCTGCTTGTTTTTCGCTATGGATTTGGGGGGGAGGGGGCTTTTATTTGCCTGTGGAGGTGTGTGGTTTCCCTCCACCCTGTGCTGAGGGTCTTGGAAGCCAGTTCTAGCAACTTCCCCGAAGTGTTTCTTACAGGATTACATCTGAATTACCAGTGAAGTTGGAAGTAATAGCTGTCTAAATGCCTTCCTCACTCAGCTGATGTTACYATTAGGAAATTTCCTAATCCTGAAGTGTGTTCTTTATAAATGGTATCCAGTACGAAGATTGTGATACTTGGTGAGGCAAAGTTGCAGCATTCAGCGTGAGCAATGCTTTTCCATGACTTAAGCTGTGTACATAAGGGAATCACATGTGCTTTCCTCTTCTGTTAACAGGTGCCAAACAAAAGGAGAATGAAAGTGAATGACTGCTGTGAATGTATGAACGTTTGTAGGAGAACTTGAACAAAGTTTCTGGGTCAAGTTTGTCTCAAGAACAGTGACTGCAATAGAACAGAGCAGAAAGGTTGAGAATGTGTATTGGGACTTAGTGATGGATGATGAGTCTATTCCCCCCAGTGATGTCGCAAAAAAGCAGCATGACAAAAGCTTATGTTAAAATGTAGGCTTGTATTTCAAAATGTCTTCAAAACATTTGCTGGAAGACTTCACATGATGTCCTTCATTAAAATGCACTGTATTCTGAAACTTTTTCATTTTGTATTTGACAGAAGTCACTGGTCAGCAATGGATATATGTGACATAAGGCAAGTGTATGGCATATTCATATCATAGTGCCTTATGTCAAAATACAGCAATATGTCATCACTGTTGCCCATCACTGTCAAAGGAAGTATTGTGCTAAACGAGACACTGTATTTGAATGTGAAAGTCTTTAAACCTAAAACCAAATCAGTTTCAGTTCTCATTAGATTTGTCATAAAAGCTGTAATTTGAATATTGGTAGACTTCTTTAAAACTTTAATGACAGTTTTGTGTTAAATGTTGCATTCTGAACTGAGATGTAAAACAAGACTGATTTTAAAAAAACAGCTTTATTTATTTTTACTTTCATGACAATTTTTTACACATCTTTGGTGGATAGCTAAAATTTCACCATATCCATTAATAAACTGTTGATTGTTATACAAACAAGTGGCAGATTTTTCTCATTATTTAAACCATTGGCGTTGCAGAAGCTGTGGCCTGTTGATCAGTCCATATTACTTAAGTTGAAGATTCCAGAAGCATGCATCAAAAGTGTTCTGTGCTGCAACACACAGGCACCATGGAGGAAATCAAGTGCCGGAGAACAATGCTTTCCTCTGTATTAAAGGATAAAACGATGTTTGTAAGACTAAAATGAACCTTTTTATTGTATATGATTTGTATAGAAGTGGAGGAGTGAGGAAAGCTGTGGGTTTTTCTGCTAATGTAAATGGACTGTAAAGTTTGAAGATGAGATTTTTTTTATAATTGTAGATTCTTGTAGATGGACGAAATTAAACTCTACAACATCAGTTTGTTTTTAACAGTTCTTGCCGAGTTCTTTTGCATGTATGAAATGTACGTGCATTTGGGTTAGTGTAAACTAGATACAGAAGCAKTCTTATTTTCTTTTATTTAAAGGCAACTTATGCTAATAGAGTAATTCATGTAATACTTCTTTTGAAAATACTATACTTCTAGACTGAATCTGTCCTGGAATAATGACAGTAAACTGACCTGTAATATTTTTCCAGTTACAAACATTGAGGTAGAATGCAAACAGTTTTCAGTTATATCATAAAATGTGAGTTTTTTAAGTTACGAAAAACTTTTCCTCAAATCTTTTCACTTTCTGTAAGAACTTAAATTTTGATCCAAATGTGTGGAAATTTTGTTTTTAGTGGCCTTTTTCCTGTATAAAATCTGAGTATCCATAGGKTACACAACAGAAAACTGTTCTCTTACACTTTCTCTCTCTTCTTCTCTCTGATATTCTCTGGAAAACATTAGCAAGCTTTCTTCAGCACCTTTTCTGAGTAGATAAACATTGACTGTTCCCTTGCAATTCTGTGTGATACTGAATTGAAATAGCTGCTTTTGCTTGACAATAGCAACCTCGGCAAGCAGGGCTGTTTGCTACCATTGTAGATGACATCAGTACAGCTCTATACATCTTTGCAGGGGAGATGGAGCAATAGAAACTAAAAAATGGCAATTCCTTGTTTGCTGTGTGGTGTGTGGAGGGGGTGGTTTGTGGTAGAATAGAACTTTGTATTAAGGATGAGCTCTTGAAAATGGCACCCAAAYTGTATAGATGTAACTTCCTGAAAGTCCAGAGTTGTAAGATATTTCTCCAGAATTTGCATTATAGTCTTCCAGAAAATAGGATTTCAGGGGTTTGTCCAAATGTATCACTGGATATATCTCTACCTAACACTGATCTACAGGAGCATATTCTTTAGCCCTGTATTCAGGGCACTTCTGAAGACCGTAAGAGATGAATCACTGATCATTCTTTGCTTTAGTTTTTTTTGAAGCACAAAACTCTTTTGGCCCTATCTTACCCAGACATCTTTGGGCTTGTTTGCGTGAATTAGTGTGCGGAAAGCGGGAATATGAACTTGGCAGTTTTTTAACAACCAAGTACAGACTTCCTGTGTTAATGCTATTACAAAGTGCTGTTTACCTGTTGTGGAGAATTGGCTAACAAAATTATAGCAAGCAGTCTGAATGCTACAAAAATGTATTTGGAGACTTTTAGGAGTTCATAGTTTGTAAGTCTGAATTTTTGAGAAACAATTGCAGTATAATTCCACAACCAAGCAAAACAGCATAGTGCTATATCACCTTTGTACTTGTGCTGATGCAGTAAACAAAACTAAATAAATTACGTAGGTTAAAACTACAGGTTAAATCCAGGTTTATTTTAATACAGATCAGTTTACAGCAGTGCTAGAAAAAATGCTGCTTACTCAAGGAAGGTAGAGAAAGTAGGGGTGACTCAGCAGCAGTGCAGCACATACCAAATAAATGTCAAACTAAAGTTTTGCTCTAGGACCTTCCCTTTCATATAGCTCCCAAGATGCTTCAGCCATGGAAAAGTTACAAAGGGGTATTGTTTAGTTCAAGTTCTCTTGGAACTTCTCTGGATGTGCAGCAAGCAGTACCTATAGATTTGAGACTGGCAGTGACTCCAGGTGCTCTCTTTCTTTAGGCAAACAGGGGGCAGCGTACATTGCATTGGGCTTCTGTGACTGCTGAAAGAATACTGAATAGCATGGGTGATCCTCGGTCCTGAAGGTGGGAGATGCTGTAGAAACCAATCCTRTTTTAACCTATAGGACTGTAGAACGTACAGGATTGACTTCCATGCTTCCCTGTGCATTTCCTGCCCCAGCAACAGATGTCTGCAAAACAGAATTATTATAAAGTATTTCTTGGTCCTGGAAGGGGGCAGATTAACTTTTTTTTTTTTTTTTTTTAACCTACTTGAGATATTTGTAGCTGTTTAGTTGTAAGAAAACGTTTCTTGGTAAAACCATGCTTTGGTTTTTATTGTCAATATTCTTCAGCATCAGTGGACATACTGTATGCTTTTGCTTCTGTAAGAAGATTCTCATTTGCTGACACTGAACATTTGACTGATGATCAAAACTCTTTCCATTTTACTTCTGGAATCCTTTTAGTTAAAAGACCTGAGCACTGTAATGCCCCACAGATAGTATCTGCTGTTCGTGGATTGCAACTGTTGAGTCTCTGAGGCCTATTCATCTTCTGATACTAAGGAACATTATTGCGGGGAATATCTGAGCAGCACAGAAAAAGGCAGGATCATTTTCAGAGGCTTGAGCTCTTCTCTTCACAGCAGACGAGGAATCTGACTGAGGTAATTCCAAGACTGAATTGCACTGAGAGYGTGCTTTGCCATCTTTCAAGAGAGCGTAGGGGTAGGCTGGAGGCTTCATTTTCGGTCCAACTAGATGTGAAACCAGTTCTTACATGCATCTTCAATCCTTTCTTCTGGCAGCCTATTTAATGCTCACACTGAACTCTCCAGTCAGTTTTAAAAGCAGCCAGCTTGCTTCAAAAGTTTCTGTGAGGCTTCACTCATGCTCCCACATCGAATACTTACTAGCAGGAGTACTTTCCAAGGGAAAAATGTCATGTCAAATGATTTAATACTACCCTAATTTCAATGGAGTTTTCAAAGTCATGGTTTTAGTACCGCTTTTTYTCGTTACTTGCAGTCAGAGTTATTCCCAGTGAAGTGAATGGCAATAGGAAGTGACCTGTAACCGTACATCAAACTGATTCCTTAAAAGAAAAAAAAAAATGTTTTCTCTCTACAGGATGCCTCCCTCCTAGCTGCATGCTGAGAACCATATGGCAGTAGCCCCTGTGCAGGTCAGGGAGTTGCATTTAAAGTTTAGTACTGAGTTATTATTATTTTTGCTATTATTATTTAATTCTGTGCTACCACTCTACCACTACTTGTTGGTGGGGGTGGGGGACTGTAGTCTTACTATTTTGCTGATATTTCTAACTGAGTTTTGGAAAATACTATCATTGTCAAAATGCAGGAGGGAGTAGGAACAAGTATCAAGTCTTGAACTGAATGTACTTTCTAACCTCTGTGGGCAGCAAAGTAGATGCCATACAAGTGGAAGCCTGCCCAGTGCCAGGCAAATTGCTGACACTTGATACACTTCAGAAAGAATTTCTCAGAAAGGTCCTGATTTGCTAAAGTATATAGCGAATAATTAAATCTTCAATTCCTATAGCAGCAATTGCTTGTACAAGAGCTTTGCTGCATTTAGAGCAAGGATAGTAATATGTTCATGGTTTCATATGTACTATGTTACCATGAAAATATTTGACTGTTGAGTTTTTGTTTGTTAAATAAAATTCATTGCTGTTTTTCCTCCATCACAACAAAGTCGAGGCAATGCAAGACGTGTTCCCTTTTCTCAGTYTGGCTCAGAATTTGATCCTTATCTCACTGAATATACCTACTCACTTTGTGCTTGCACTTTTTTTTTTTCCTTTTTATGAGCCTAGGCGAGTATCTGATATTCATGTTTTGCATTTATGGAGTGACTCTTGTTAATAATTTACAATAAAATGAATGTAACTTATCACCTAAGCTGATATAAGACTACATATGATTTGAGGACCTAACTGTATTTAATGAAGCTAGGTATAAAACAGGCCTGGAATATACCCTGAAGCATAGTGTAGRTCATTTGTCCCAATATTCCCTGAACTCTTTTTTTGGATCTAGTCCACAGCATGACTTCAGAACACTGTAGAAATGAAGAACCTGGAGGAGGAATAGGGAACAGATATACCATACGTAAAGCTGTAATCCTTAATGCTAACATTGCTACAGAGTGCTGTACTGTAAAATCACAACTTGAACATTATATTCAAATTGTTAGAAGCAAAGGGCCAAAAAGTATAAGGTTTTCCAGCCCTCAACATAMAAACAATAAGAGTTCAAATAAAGCATAATACGCTAACTAGACACATTGTGAATAGGTTTCAGCTTGTAAGCGCGCTCTCCCCCTGCACTGGACGGCCCCAGGAAGCATTTAGGCCTGTCCTCAGTAGAGGAAAAGTAACGAYAGCCTTACCATGATCTAGATATCTCAGCTCTGCTTAATATCAAACTTACTTAGAATTTTAGTATCCTGGAGTGCCCTCAAAGGCCACTCAGCAACATCACCATGTCCTGTGTATGTAAAACTTACAAAGTTTGTCTGAAAGCTCCCTCTTCGCTGGTTTCAAGTGTTTCAATCCAGACAGATGCTCAAGTGAAGCTGAGAGTATAAGGATCAGCTACTTACTTCCAAAGAACTAATGGAAGAAAGTGACCTCTACTTTTTTACAAGTTTGTTTTTTTTGTTGTTTTTTTTGTTTGTTTGTTTTTTGTTTTGGAGGGGGGAAAAAAAAAAGACATGTCCAGGAAGTCTGAGTTCTGGGTTACTGTGCACTCTGAGGCTGAGCAGGCAGGGTATCCTGAGATGAGATGATGATGATTATGATGATTTGATGATGATGTATTCTGTAATGAATTGATATGATTAAATGAATTGATGTAGCTGAAGGGGGAGCAGAAAACATGTAATAAGAAGCTGTCCTAAATGAGGGCAGAGTTAACAAGTGCAAGTTGACAAAAACAAGATAAATAGACAAGGGTCCAAAAGGTGAGCAAGAAAAAGGGACAAAGGAGAAGACCTGATCAAGTGAGGTGTCAAGGAGGGAGCAAAACCAAAACGCTAAGAAGTGAAAAGTATTGGTGCTAACAACCTGTGCTCTGGGCAGGGGGAAGTATCTGAATATAACTTCTGAAAATGCAGGTTAGGTTTAAGGGGAGAGAGAACAGAACAGTGTCTACATACTACAAGACAAGCAGTAAGGGATGTGAGAATATGGAAGTTGAAGGTGTAACAGCCACAAACTTCACCTATGTTCTCAAAGCCCCTTAATGTTGCTGGACAGTAACTCTTACTTCTCTTGGTCCTGTGGCTCAGCAAATGGCTCAAATTCAAGAGTGTGCCATGGTTTCAGGCAGAGGGAAAAGGTACAGAGATGACAGCATAGCTGCAGAGCTATTCAATGGATGGTCCTGCAGGACTATGGCCACTTAAAATCTTTGTCTTTTAATACACCCTGTAAGACAAAAAGGAGTAGAGTGATCTGCATCAGGCAGGACTGTCCCTCCATGCATCTTAGCTTGAGAGCACTGAACAATTTTCCAAAGCTTTTAAAACAGAATTTCTATATGCCCCACTCAATCTACCTGTGTGATGGGAGGGCATCAATCCCTATGATACAGTCCTCTATAGATAGGAAAAACTTTTTATGACTTATTGGAAAAGTGGAAGAGGTTGGACATAGATAAAAGAGCATGCAGAATGATGTCTACCAGTTACACACATCACTGTCTTGACAGAGTACAAAATCTTACTCTACTCTCAGGAAATAACTCTTTTCATCATGTACCTACTCACTAAAGACTATCACAGCTGGTGTTTCACAATGTACCAATACAAATATTTTGGAGATCCTGTAACCCAGAAGATGAAGGGTATAACCAAGGCAATGCCAATATCCTCCTTAAAGCTAATCTGCTTCTTCAGAACTGAATCACTTTGTGCATGAATAATATTCTTTTGCTTTAATTCCCTGCCCCCAGCCTTTATCATATGAAATGAATTTCAGTACAAATGAACGATTTGAGGGCAGGAAGGTGAGTATGACCATTTTCCTTTACTATCATCAAGCTGTTAGGCCAATTTAGCTGTACCAACCAGCTGCACTCCAGCTTAATTGCACATAAGGCATATGAATGTACTAAAAGACAGACAAGATGTACACAAAAAAGTGGGATGGGTAAGTTGTTTGTCAAGGTAGGTGAAAAATGAGTAACAGCAGGGAGGAAGCAGCGAGTTTCCTGTTCTTTTTACCTTTCTGCCTTAATTCTGCATCTATTAAGCACTAAAGAGTCACCACTAGCAAGCACAGTGGTTACTTTTCTCAAAGCCTGAGACTTGCTCTGGCCGGGATCCCGCAGTTAATACTCCTTTCTGAGCAACCCCCCTCCCTTTCCCCTTGTGCACAACTGCCAGCATTCCATAGCTGATCAGAACCACTATTTCCCGAGGCAAAGAAAAGTCAGTGTGCAACGCGAGCGCACTGAAAGAACGTAGAAGTGATGTTATAAAAAAATGGGGGGGAGGAGTGACCCCTTTCCCGACAGGAAAGCCCGCGCTGCAGGCGCCTTCCCCGGAGGAGCCGGGCGGGCGGGCGGGCGCTGCCCCACAGAGCCGGGCACCGCAGCGGCCGTTGGACCTCGCGCTGATAGCGCCGCGGTCACGCGCGCAGCCGTTGCCGCTACCAACGGCCCCGCGGCGCCCGTGCCGCCAGCCAATCCGCGCCCCGCCCGCCGCCGCCGCTTAGCCCCGCCCCTCCCTTTGAACCTCGCCTATGGCTGCGGCCCGTTTCTCTCGGCCAATGGCCGCCCGGGCTCCCCCGGCGCCGCGCCGGCGGCGGCCCAATGGGCGCGCGTGCTGCCGCCCGGCGCAGAGCGGCGGGCGCTGGCGGGTTGCGGGGCGGGGGGGGGAGGAGGAGGAGGAGGAGGAGGAGGCGGCATGACGCAGCGAGTTTTTTCCTCGCGGCGCCTCGCGCCGGCTTTTCGGCGGCGAGGTCGCCGCTCCGGCCTGTGACGCGTGACGCACAGGT
>NW_028186612.1:1903771-1954673 GCF_003343005.1 Rhea americana
GCGGGCCCGGGGCTGCGGGCCGGGGCCGCCGCGCCGCTCCCGTGCCCTTAATAGGAAGTTTTACTTCTCCTCCTCCCGCCGCCCTCCGGTGCGGCTTTTCTCAGCACCTGCGTGAGAAGGCGGCGGCGCGCTCGTGGCACAGCGTGGGAAGCGCTTCCATGTATGTTCTACTTATTTATTTATTTTCTCGAGAGCTTCCTGTCTCGCTGAGAGGAGCGCGACCGCCAGCCTGCTGGCAGTCAGGGCATGCCCCTTCTGGCAGGCTCCTGCCAGTCCTCAGCGGTCCCCCTCGCCACGCTGCTGTGCCTAATGGAGGGATCGGTTACGCCAAGTCCTTTTAGAGCTGGTAATTGTGAGCCCTCGAAACAGATAATGGATGCAGTAGATATCTCGAGTACTCCAGTCCCGCTGGTTCAGAGAAGCTGTGCTACAACTCTCACTAACTCCCCCCAGATGCTTCTGTACGTAGTATCTAGAGCTTTCCTTGGAAATGTTAAGGGGAAACCAGCTTGACCTTTCTCCTTGTCGGTTGCTGGTTTCTGGCATCTTTCTCTAGAAAGATCCAGTTATATGGAGATGCTTCATGTCTGTATCGACAGTACAGTGAAGAAATAGCGCTGTAGAGCTTGTTGTGCTGATTAACGCTATGGYTCTGGGCTTGTGTAGAATCTGTGAGATACCCGTTCAGTGAGCATACGGCATAGGATCATGTTGTTCTTGCATGCTGGTGGAGGCCAATTCAGACTAACTGAAGTGGGAGAACTTCCTGGAACCGTCCAGTATACCAGTCTATTGTTGTTGACAGTTTTTGTATAACTGCCCACACCTGTGATTTTCTCTTCCTGCATTCATGATCTTGATGGCTTTGATGGAAAACAGTTTCAGATGTTTCAAAATTCAGGCTCTTGAAGCAGAGGTAGATAAACCTTAATACAACTGTCTTAATCAAACTTGAAAATGTAGATCAATACTGCAGGTAATGTATGGTTGGAAAAAAGTGTGTGGTTGAAAAAAGTAATGATACTATTGTACTGCTTTAGGAGGAGTTTCTACAGTAGAATAACAGCTGAATTAATGAACTGTCTTTGTATACACTCAGCAGAAAAAAACCCTGAGAATAAAGGTTTTTGTTTAAGATGAAGAAGTCTAAGTAAGTGGAGGTATTTCTTTGATGTTTTCAGTGACTTTGAGATGTGATGATGTAAAAAGATTGCCTAGTTTGCTGGTAGTATACTGGTCACTTTACATACTATATTTGATATCACTTATTGCAGTTTTATTGTTTAACTTGTGCTGAGTTTTCTGTTCCTTTTTTTTCTTTGAGCACTGATAAAATGAGTAATGGACCGAGTAAGTGGGAAGGAAAAATTAAAGTTGAGGTAGAGAACTGAGTGTAATTGGAGCTTTATCTTTCAAAAATGAAAGTCCAGATTTCATCTTTCAGAGATGAAAAAAAAACAGGGCTTCGGTCTTTCATCTATTGACAGTGCAAAGCAGCAGTCAAATAACTAGATGATACTAGGATAGATAATCAATGGAGAAAAAACAAGAACATAGTATGGTATTGCAAATGTTGTCAGTGGTGTGAGTTAAAATGCTTTGAGCAATAATACTTACACAAAAGAAAGCTTCTAGCAAGAGATGGGCAAGAAGTTATATAATGTCTTTTAAGACTTACTGCTGAACTTCCTCAACTAAAGCTTTCTCAGACTAGCATGGTATTAGGTTTGATGAGACAGGATCAGTTTTATTAGGATGATTACGAGTCATAGGTGACAAAACATTATCAAGGATAACGAAATAAAAATGAGTAAATGAGAGATTTTTTTCTGCTCTAATTCTGTGTTCTTAACTTGCTCATCTTGCATGTTAAAGTAATTCTTCTTAAATATAGGAGAAGTAAATTTATAATCAAATACATACATGAAAGTCCAAGCAATAAAAGCCGATTATTAGAATCCTAATTTTCATCTTGTAAAACTACTTGAAAACCAAGAAACTTAGACTGCAAGATTTAGGTTGGGTCCTGTGTTTATCATAGTATGCTTTTCAGGATCTAGGAAAATGGCTGCTTAATTGGGCTTTGAAGAAACTTAAGGTAAACCTTGCTTTATATGATGATGGGAAGTGTTATTTGAGACCTGGTTAAGAAAAGATCTAATCTCTTATGAGAAGCTCCTTGAGAAAACAAATTTTGGAGGAAAACGCAACTTTCGAATAGAGCTAATTTTCATTGAAGTGGGAAATAATTCTAAAAGCTGAAGGACTGTTGGAGGAAGTATTTTCTAAATTTCCTTTTATAGAGAGCTACATCCCCTCACCATTAACATTAGTCTTTTCCCTGAAGAAAGGGAAACTAACTCAGATAATCTGTAACATAAATGCAGTTGTATAGGTGCTTAGGTGACTCAATCAGTGAAACCTTGTGGTATGTGTGTAATATGCATACAGTGTGGTGCTATATTTATGTGTGATTAGACTAATCAGAAAGTGGAGACCTTTATTTCTCATGTTTCTTTCAGATGTATATGTTGTAATAACCAAGTTTTGATGACGTATTTTGATTGGTGACCTGCTCCTTATAGTTGATGATTCAACAACTTGGGGGAACTTTCAGGTCATGCACGTACATGATAGCAGACAGACATATTCTCTGCAGGGATTTGTGAAACTGAGCCCAAACCCTTTATTGACTTTGTTCAAAACTTCATTTGAACTTTATCCCAGTGCTGTCAGTTAGAATAGYGTTTGGGAGTGGTATCTGATAGAGTAATTTCATATCTGAAACTAGTACACATTACTCTGAGCCACTGATTGAAGAGATCACAGGGGAAACGCTATAAATTCCCACGCAGATGTACTGTCTGGGGGAAGGGAGGTGCAGACTCCCTTTGCGTTTGCCAGAAACTTGAGGGCTTGTTCTTGGTGGAGAAGGCCAGTTATGTGAGGATATAGAATACAGGTTGTGGCATGAAGAGAGACTAAAAATCATGTAGGAATGTCTCCTTTGTCTTTTGCTCAGGCTTAAATTGGTTTTAAAGGAAAGTTAGTTTCCAATATGTAGGTATGCTTGGGTCAGAAGTCTCTGGTAGTAGTAATCAGAAGGATTTCTCCCCAGAACCTGATAGTTTTGCAGTGAGAAGAACTTGACTTTGATGACTGTTGTTCATTAAGTGGCCAGAATGGACCAGTTATTTGCGATTTGACTCGGGGGGGGGGGGAAGAATCTGTCTTTTTCATGGTGAAGCAAAAGATTTCAAAATGTTACTGCCATCACTAAAAGGAATCTTCATACCTGTGCTTTGATTGTAATTTGTATTTCCCAAGTATAATTGGAAATAATGGATTTGTGTGAAAGTAATCTAAGCAGGACTAAGATTTTGGTGTCTGGATCAACTCTTCTGAATCTCTTCAGAATAACGGCCACTTTAAAAACCAGTGTATAGTTGTCTGAAATGTTTTATCTTCAGTTTGACTCATTCTTATTTATAGAAGAAATATGTAAATTCTGACTCTAAATGTCCATATCAAAGAGGAGGCTATTTAGATCATCATGTAAAGTAGGTTCCTGGGATTCTCTGTGTTATATTGAACTGACAGGTTTAAAATAGACAGTGAGGTGGTGTTTGGATCAAATTCTTCTACAGCAGGTTGCTGTCTCTGCCTGATACGTTTTTTGCTGTTCATAYGAGTTCTGCTGCTAGTATTTCAGACAAACTTAAAGAAATCAGAATTCTGTTTCTTAATTTACACCTTCAGACTGCTGATCTGAAAATGCTTTCTAGGTCAGTTTATAGCTCTGAGAGTCCAATTAAGTTTTTTGGTAACTTGCCTATTTTCCAGCTAAAGAGTGCCTAGTGACTTTCAGGTCTATATATCAACCTTTTTGTGCAGGTGGAAAGCAGTGTATACTGCAGTTTGCAGACAGAAGTTACCATTGTCTGTGGATCCAGCATACATATAGATAGCAAACAAGCTGCAGTTGAACAAAATTATATGTCATGTTACAAGTTTGAATTTATTTTGCTCAATGCAACCACCTGAAAGCCTTTCTAACAAACAGACTCTTTCTCTCCCTAACCCAAAGGCAAGCAAAGGCAGAAGAAGCAGCATTCAATACACAGTTGTGAGTAGTAACAATATTTAGGATGTTAGGATGGAAAGTAGTTACTGGTTTTGTAATTGTTTGAGTATTAGGAATTTGTGTTGTGACAAGGATTTGAGGTTTTTGCTTTTAACTTATTTGAAAGAAGTACATCTGTCAGTGCAGTAGTATACCACTCCGAGGAGGTATCCCTTTGATACTGGACAGAGGGAAGTGGTAACTTCAGTAGGCCAAAGTAACTGTTGAGAGGAGAATGAAGAAGTTACTGCTGTTATGTGATGTAAATTGATTTACGGAATTGGTCATATCTGTTAAGATATGCAGTCCTGAAATTTAGCAGCAGAATTGAGTAGTTCAGAATCCATCTGATACCTAAGGTTAAAATTTTGCTGAGTCTCAAACAGTGCCAAGGTTATTTTCTTAGTGCTTCCCTCAATAGGACTGTGTTCATTCTGCTGGGATGCAGCAGTGTTGCTAAATGAAATGGTTGCAACTACCAAGGGACTGAAATGAAACTCGAAATGGCAGTTTTAATTGCATTTCATTTTGACTGACTTTACTGTTAACAGTAAAAGTTGCTACAGTGCATTTGAAAGCAGTAGCTGGAAGCACTAGAGGCAGCATGTTCAGCTGTAATATCAAGCCACAGTAGGGTTATTTGAGGACACTGCTCTAGGATTAACTCTTAAATTGCCTACTCTCCATTCTTTTAATTGTAATGCTTGTAGTTTTTGCTTGTTTATTTGAGTCTTTTAGTCCATGATTACTCAACTTAGAGTTAACATTGAAGGAAGAAACCGAATTAACATATAGATCCTGTAATTTATAAGCTATATAAAGTTGAAGCTCTTCACTTAGGTATATTATACTGTCTTAAGCGTAGATTCTGGGTAAACTAACAATCTCTGTGGTACATACTGCTGTGGAAACTTAGTATAACCACACATCTGCAATTAAAGAGCATTAAAGCATGATAAACTAATGATTAGGATTAACTTGTAACTGTCCTGAAGGTGACATTCAAGGGCTGACGTTGAACACTACTTGACTTAATTGTGCATTCGATCTAAAATCTAAACAGCTTCTCTGAGGGACCTTCCTAATAAGCTTTGCAAATACTGTATGAGTCAAAATTAACCTGTCTAGGTATTAACCCGAACTATCCTATATCAGGAGTTGCACAAACGAGATGCAGTAATACACATCTTGCTACCCTTACTGACTGTAAAGCTATCTCCTGAAGCGTTTGAGAGGCTTTTTTGTGTTTTCAGAGGCCTAAATATGAAATGAACAGCTTATTTACTGTGAATTTGTTAGCATGAGAAACCAAAACGTTGTTCCTGAGTTCAGAAGTGATTGTTGCTTAAAATTGCCCTCCTTCATTCCTATTCAGGAAACTTGCTTTCACACGCTGTGCTTGCGTGCTGATCAGAGCAGTCCTGCAAATTGTGGGGTTACAGGGAAAGGGAAAAGAACATGGAGAAAACCCAAGTTATACATTGCCTAAGAGGGCCTCTTAATGAATTATGAGTATTAATTTCAGCAAAAACACATAGGAATGTGGGCCATTTAAGATTATAGTTGTTGTTTGAGAATTACACACTACAGTGTGGATACTTGCATTGAAGTTGTAGCAAGGACATAAACTGATGCATTTCTTCAGAATGCTGAAACTGAGATGTTTGAAATACAGCTTTTCTCAGGAGACATAACTGCCACTTTCTTTTTTAGTTGCCATATAATGAAGGCACAGGCAAGTGAACTGTGCAGGGTGGGGCTTCACTTGGCATAAGTCAAGCTAATCGTACACTGTCGCTGGAAGTTGCATGTTCCAGCCCCCACCCATGTGCTGGCAGTAGTATACTTGTGGCCCTCCTACCAGGTCAGGGAGTCGATTTTTTTGAAAATTAATGCAATGAGAAGGGAAAGGTTTTGTACAGCTCAGCTACTTCAACTGGTTGGCTGTGCAAATACCAGCACTGGCAGGAGGGAATGGGGTCAAGAACGTGTGCTGTTTAGAGGAGGGTGGAGCAGCCTCTTTGTGGCAGTGTAGACTTTGATTCAATCTGACCTATTATGAAACCACATCTGTAAGTATTTTCCTCTGCTACTCCAGATAAGCATGAACATTTTTTTGTCAACTTTCAACAGCAGGCCTTCTGGACTTATGTAGATCTGGTAGTCTTGTAAAGCTGGTGAAGTGTGCGTTAAAGAGCCATGAAGAAATCCAGTTTTTCTGGATTCTTGTTTTAATAACCTTCTCAATCAAATCTAATTCTTTCATGCAGAATCAAGGAAAGGTAATGTATTTGTCCTATGGTAAATCTAAACCTTGTTCTTAAGTTGTCAAATTCAGATGATTGTTCAAGTGATATGATTTGCTTGGAATTTTGTGGAAACAGCTATTTGATAGTAAAGATGGCACAGAAAATCAAAGCCAAAGGTCCAGACTGGCATGTGCAGGGCATTCAGAATCAGTGGTTGCCTCTTTACTTTGAAAAAGGGGTGGAAAGAAATCTAAAGGGCTCTGTGGCTTTTCAGAATTATCTTCGATGTTTGGTAAGTTATCCTACAAAATACCTGGTACGTGCAAATACCAGTTGACTCCTCTTTTATTTGTGAGTATTTATCAACACTCTTGCAGCATGGAATTCTGGTTCTTCCTTGGTTTACCATATACTTTTATCACTGTACCTGCAAATTTTAGGTGCTGTGGTATGAAGGATGCAGGCTGAGACAATGGTGAAAAATTCTGACTTATCTTGATTGGCAGATTTTGTATGATGAAGACAGAAMAAGCAACAAATACTGTGTTAGCCTTGGGAGCTCCAGCAGGAGGGAAGAGTATTTGGAATTTCTTATGTGACTTCCTAAACCAATTAGAGAACTTCTGACTAGAACATGAAGAAGAATTTATAGTTGTTTAATTTGGATGAAATCCTTAAGAGCTTGTGGTTAGTGACCAAAGATTAATCTTCTGAAGCAAAAGAGTGAGTGAATTATTTCTGATGGCCTTTTAAGGAATAGAAGACTCTTAATACGTGACACTTGGAAGACTTGTTAAGAGAAGTTGCACTGTGTATATATTGAATAGATTTGAACTGAAGAAATTATCACTATTCCCCGTTGTGGTTTAACTTACATTTGAAACAGTGAAGCTTTCTTTCAACTGTCTTTTTAATATAATGTTGAAGTTTTAGTCCATTGGAGGCTAATATTTCTGAAATGATTTTCCGTATTATAAGTATATTAAATTATGACAACCGGAACAACATACAAGCCAAACCTTCATTAGTTATTTGTATTTTGTAGAGTTCTGAGTTGAATGAATTTTCATTTGAAGAGAGAGGGAACACATAAGTGTCTTCAGTGTGTGAGGGGCGCACATTTGTATGTAACTGTAGTATGAAACCATGAGATGAAAAAGTGACTCTTGACAGCATTATCCCCTGAGTTAGTGGGACACATCTGTCTGACTTCAACAATTTGTCAGGTTGCACTGCCAGAACGTCATTCAGTGTGTAGGACCTCCTTCAAATGTACTCTTGCTATGTGCAAAAGAGTTAGGCTAGATAACATGTAGGAAAACTCCATTAAATCTTTACTGGCAAAATCAGGTGCCTGAGAACAACATGGTAAAGCATATTTTGCTTTGAGGTTTGGTCATCCATTCATATTTTTTTAGTGTTCTAAAATGTATTTCAAAATAACCATTTTGAATTAAAACTGGACGTTTCCGCTTTAAACTTGCGCATTAACAAGCATTGTGTTCCTTAGTTTCCTGCAGTACCTTTTGCATTGCTTTCTTTGAAATGCCCATTGTGTAAATGGAGATTGCAGCAGTGGCGTGTAAATTCTGAATAAAGGTGCTACTCATGCTGTTTCAATGTAATTTTAAAGAACGTTGTTCTGTATGTTTGGAGAAAAGAGTTGTCAAATTTTTTGGTAAGCCTTTTGTTGGTTTCTAAACTATAGTATACAAATTGTTTAAATATGAAACAAATCAAATTTTTCTGAGCAGTAAAGGTAGAGAGAATGAGAAATTGAGTATTTCAAATTCATGTTCTTTATACAGTGTGTATCAAAGATTCTTATGCCACCTAACTTTTTTTCTGCTTATTCTCCCTCAGCTGCAGAGTAAGATACCTTTTATCTCTAGGTGTGGTGGTAGGACAGAGGAAAATGTTAGAGACTGCTGGAACTGTTTCAGTGACTAGCTTGCTTAAATTTCTGCTTGGATGTTGTTCCTAAGCCTAGCATTGAGTGGTTGCTAGTAGTTGCTTTTGTCGTAACAAACTGCTTGAAACGAGTATGAGTTGATGATAATACAGAAAAATAAGATGATGCCTTGTCTCTTAGGGCTTCCAGGAAAAGAGATCTTAATCTTAAAAAGCCATTACCCCATATGTAATTTATAGATAATGTCAGAACTGTTGAATGTATGTTCTTTTTTTTTCTGAAGATAATCATAATATCCCATTACTTTGGCACTTATATGGGCATGGGCTGTATGCCCTGAAGGTTGAAGGGATTTAAAGGTGGAGGTTGATAGATAGACAAATGATAGTGTGAGAAGGAAGGTGCATGTACCCAGGTTTTAAAGGTAGCTCACTGTGGGGAGAATCCTCTCCAGAAATACAGAAACCAAGAATGAAGGTATGGCTTATTTCCCAAATAGCCAGGTTAATGAAGTATGCCACTTTTCAAAGGCTTTGCAGTACTTAGGGTAAATCTTGGCCCTTGACCTATTTGCCTTTAATTCATATTTTACCCATTCCTGTCAAATAGATGCTTTCAAGAATAGTCTTGAACATGAGCTTATCGTTTAACTGAACAATAGCTGAGTAATAATCACTGTTACTATCTGAGGGTTTAATTTGTATTGGTATGCAAGACTTGTACAGTAGACAAATACACTGAGCTGCTTTGTCTCTTGAGAAGGTCAGCTTGAAGTCAGGATGTCTAAAATTGTAGCCTGATACTCGGTTCCTTGTCCAAGTTGCATGGTTTTGCTGAGTACTGGGAACTGAAGAATCGAACTTCTTTTTACTAATATTGCCTTGTGTACTGGACCTGGACTCGCTGGAAGATATTTCACTTGTGAAAGATGATCTAAATGTAAAAAACAGCTTAATGTGGGGTTGCAAGTGTCATCTTCAGTTATTTCCTGGGCTTTTTCAAGTGTATGCCTGTGTGATATGGTGGGTTGTGTGTGGGGGGTGTTTTTTTATTTTGTGCATTGCAAAGATCAGAGTTCTGTATTGTGACCTTTTAGTATCAGAACTCAGAGTAGAAGAGTATGATTCGAGCCCTACAATTCATAATCTGAAATAGTTTATAATCCAGCAGATGGATGCACACTGATTTGGAAGGTAAAAAAGCCTGGTAGCTGATGTGACAAGCTAGGATTTTATAGCACTTGGTAGAAAACAAGCATTACCTATTACTACTATGTTATGTTGACCTTCTAGACAAGATTCTTTCTCAATTAAATTTGTAAGTTTTACAGTGGGGAGTATATTGTACAAATGTAAAGGAAAACCTAGAAAAAGTGTATGTGTGTAAGTGAAGGAGCCCTGCAGTAAGAGAGAGTGTGGGGCTCAGTGTTTATGACTAGCTTCAGCTGTATACAATGCAGTGCTGTGAAGGTGGCATTCAACCATTTGCAGCTTTCTTCAACACAGAAGGGGCAGTGAGGGGAGGAACTTAATGTAGAAGGATCATGCAAGATGCCCGTAGAGTTTAGAATATCTAGAATTGAATTCAAGGAGTGAAACTGGTAATTTGTCTAAAGCTGATGGGGAGAGACAGTATTTGTAGAGGAAAGTGCAGTTTGGGGCTTACTGTTTTTAATGTTGATACGGTTGTGAATGGGTTTACAGCAAAGGCTTATACATTATTACGTACAGAATTTTTGCCCTTATAGCATCCCTGGTGACATGCTTTTGCTGTGCCCAGCTGTTCCTTGTGCTAGTGCAGGAGAATTTAAGTGATTGAGACTCAACTGTATGATCTTTAATTAAGACAGTCTCACTGTCTACCTTTGTATCTGTTAATGGAGGTACAGTGGAATTCACCATGTCTTGTTCCGCTCGTGGGAGAGAAAGACAAGGCTAAATTTTTGTCACCGCCACCTCTCTTTTCCACTAAGAGATCTTAGGGTGTCAGGGTTGGCACCATACTTCTTGGTGCTTCATGTGGCTTTGGGAACGTAGGACAGAGCAGGGCTGGTACATAGTGCTCTACACCCATCCTGAGTGCTAGTGGCAGCATGGTTCCCATGAAAACTAGGTTTAAGCTGCCACGTGCAGTGCTTCATCAGACTTTGGACCATCAGCAAAGATGGAAAGTGTCTGTTGCGTTGAGAGGTAAGACTTCTGTTGCTAAGGTCTTCTAGTGGTTATTATGCAGAGTTTGTTTGTTTTTTAACATATTGTGAAAGTATACCATTTTGTTGGGACAAACTAGTGTTCTCTTCAGGTTTTGTTACAGGTTGAGCAAGAGCTCTGTGGAGCTTCCCTCCAAGTGAGCCTGAAATTCCTTAGCTGTAGTTGCTGGATTTGGCTGTGATGTGGCTCTCATACTCTCCACTTAGGTGATGTTACCAAGAGAGGGCATATTACTATTATTACCTTGTCAGGACTTTTGTCAAGTGCTTGCCTTCTGTGATCCTCCCAACAAGGGAAAAAGAAACACCTCTGTTAGTGAGGAACAGGCCCTCTTGACAGTATTAATAACGTGTATGATCAGCCACCTCAAGGGCCTTGTTGGTGTTACTAGAACAACACTATTTCAGCTGTATTCCCACAGCTTATCTGGTGTTATGATATGGTCAGGAACAAGCTCCTAGACAGGCTGGCCTTCACTTACTTTTTTAAAGTGATGCCAGGAAAGATTCTCTGACCTTTTCAGAGACGTAGCCCTCTGCTCGGGTGTCACTATAAGCAGCAATGAGATATAGCGGGCACAGCTTTGTGAGCAGTGAATGCTACCTTGCTGATACTATAACTCAAATCCTCAAATAATAAGAAGATAAAGTTCTTAGGTAGGACCTGCATTTCAGTGAAACAATACTGATCAGCGGAAGGATTGAGATCTTCCATCTTGTGAAGTGTTCTGTGCTATTAAGGCTTTCTCTGATGTAGATCAGGCAAGTGAGATGTGCAGCGAAAGAAAGAGGAGAGAAGGGTTTATCGTACTGTTGTTACTGAGTTTAAAATCGTATTTGTTTCTGTGTGTTCTAGCTTGTTCAGTAGCATGCTACTCTACCACGTGATCTGTAGCATGCAACTTAATGCAGCTGCTCTTTAGGCAGTTAAGTAGAAATGGAAAAATGAAAATAATGACTGCAAACCTGTAATAAATTTAAATGGTTGCTTTATCACGTGTGTTGTGTATAGAATGTAATTCATTACTGCATGATAGTTAGTGAATGTCTATACAGCTGACAAAGAGCTAGTGCTGGTAACTGCAATCTGAAAGATTTACTTCCTTAAAGAAGTGCTAAAACCAGTTAATCCTGATACATCATTTTCTATTTTAGAAAAAGGCAATTTAAGTTTTGCATCTGAGTGGTCTTTTGCTTCAAGAAAGAGCCAAATGGTAGTTGGGAGTTTCTGGGAAACTGAAAGCCTTAAGTTGTAAAAAGAGAATGCATGGAATGCATTGAATCAAGATACATGTGTGTTTTAATTTGTAATGACATAGAATTTTAAAGTTGAGTTAATGATGAAACAATAACTGTTACTAAAAGTATMTTTGAAAGACATTTAATGTGCATATCTGGTGGCCCAAGGTAAAGGTCAAGTTTATTCAGATACCTAATAGCTGCCTGGCATGTGTACAGTGAGAGATTACTTGGCTTCTACCCAGCAGGAAGAATTGAATTTTGCCTCTTGGAAATAAAAAATCAGTGTAAAGCTCAAAGTGTTGCCCTCATGAGAGTGTCAGAACTTAAATATTACAGTCTGATCTTCTAAGTTCAGTAAGTTTCCTTTGAAGGGGGTAGAGTGTATCAAGTTGTACTGTCCAACTTTTAGTTTGGGAATAGGTTTGTTTACTCCTAATTATGGTAGGAGGACATGCCTGCTAAGTTCATCTCAGTTTCTACTGCTAGCCTAATATTTTAACCAGGGTGCAGTGGAGGGAGGTGGAAAAGTGCTGCATTGCACCATTCCTTTCTGAAGAAGTCTGAATTCCTATAGAGGGGACTATTAATCTGGAAAAGTATTGGCTGACTGTTTTATATGTGAATGTCTGAATTTCCTTTGTAATTAGCAGAGTCCATGGTGCAGTTCACATGACCTACTTGAAGTGCCTTGGATGCAGCCACCTATACATACGGTATATGTATACGGTGGCTACATGAGATGAATGCTACACATGGTTTCTGGATTTGTTTTTGTTTTGTTTTTAAGCATTGGAACGACTTTTCTGTTTCTGACAACTGATAGCAAACACATGGAATTAAAATTGTTTGGTTCATTAAAAGAGAATACCAGTAAAACTGTGATACTCCGTATCTTTTTGCCAACAAAGGTAACAAGCAGAGATAACCAGAATCTAAAAAGACTAGAACATTTCTACTGCCCATTCTTTGCTGATGTTGCTGACTTAAAAAATGGAGACATAATAGACATCTTAAAGTGGTAACTAAGCTGCTCCATCAAAACAACAGAATTTTTCTCTCAAGACTTGCATTGACATCTAGTTTGTGGCAACCAAAATATAAGTGATCATTGAGGGAAGAACACTGCTGCTGGATAGAGCAAGCTTGCTGTTGTGAATCAGTTGGGGGGTAAAGTGCATGCTCTCTCCTTGCTCCCCTTAGAGAAAATCTGAGGTAGAGAGCATTGTTAAGACTACTCGGTTCACGTTTTGAGAGCTCATTCCTGTCAGCTTTGCAGGGGCCTGCAAATATGATTRGGAGCTTGACTGACTGCCTTGAAATCTGAAGAAAATAAAGGAAGCCATCTGACTTCCTTTCTAAATGACTGCCTCTCAGATTTCTTCTGGCTTACTGAGGAATACCTTTGACAAACCTCAAGAAGATCATACGGTGCAGCAGGAAGGGAAATAAAAATGTGTCCTTTTCTTCCCGGAGTTTGTATTCTTAATTATACACTGTCACGTGGACCTCTTGTTCTACAGTAGGAGTGTTTCTTGCAACAATGTCTTGCCTTAGATTGTCAAATATATTTCTTTATATCCTGATCTAGAAATAGATTAGAAGAAGGCAGGGAAGAGTTGCAGCAATGGGCTAGAGTGCCATAAAGTGCCTGAGACAGGGCTTTGTGTTCTCCTGAAATGCTGATCTACTGTTTGGTTGCCATGAAGGTTTTTTTTTATTCATGAGGTCCTTCACTACTTTACCAAAAGTTGTCTCCTAAGAGATCCTAAGATACTTGCTCTTATAGGATTACAAAGCCAGATTGCTTTATCTGTCTTCTGGAAAGCTCAGCTAGCACTTTGAGAGGACTACCACCGTCTTTAAGTGTTGAGAACTGAGTGTAAGTCTTATCCAGCACTGATTGAGTGCTGAGTCTGTATGTCGGTGAGATTTTTCTCTGTAAACATCAGAACCTCAATTTTATGCTGGTATCATAGTGTGACTGTCGCAAGAAAATCGCTACAAAGTAGAYGTGTGTGCTGTGCTTATGAGTGACTAATTTTTTATGTTTAAAGTAATAATAATATAATTAAGTTGTATTTGGGTAAAATGTAAAGTACTCTGAGTGTACCATTGTCTCCAGAAGTTAGAAACAGTCTTTTATTGACCATGGAATATCCTTTTTATAGTACTTAAAATGATTGACGGAACTGCATAGCAGTGATCAGCCAAATAGCAAATACATAGCCATAAATAGTACCTCTGTGTGTGTGTGGGGGGGGATCTTTGCTAACCATGGAAAGTTGCTAATAATGAAGACGTTTAATCCTGAGATCCTCTACCATCTTGTGGAAAGGTTTGCTCTAAGAGTAGTGCTGTAAGTTTCTCTGTTACGTAGTTAAACCTACATCTGTCCAAAGGAGTAATTCTGTCTCCTTCTGTACTCTGAGGACAAACTGATAATCTGCATCGTGGAAACATTGATGCATCTGTTTTGTAAATCTTTGTATTCTGAATTACAGAAGCTAAAGAACCCAATATTCAATTTAAAGAGTGTAGCTTTCAGTACAGAAACTTGACTRTTTATCAAAATTTCCAATAGCTTGCGCACATTATGCTCAGCTTATGTTTCACAGAGATCAAGTTTATCTAATTCTATGTTACTGTMAGCATTTTATGAAATTTCTTGAAGCTTTTTACAGTAAAACTTAAATGAGTTTGTTTCATAGCTAAAAACTGAGTAGACTGGCTTACAGCCTGTAACTCACATAAGAGATTAAGCTTGTGGTGTGAATGGGTTAGATGTTGCCAGCTGTTAAGTGTTTAATAATTAAGCAAAGTACACAATTAGTCTTTTCTATGGAAAAAAAAAGATTTGAGGAAACTGTGTGGATCTGAAGCTCTTAACAGATTAGAGAAGTGCAGCTCTCAGTAGTTAACTGTTCTTGACCCTATTAAATTGTTTGCTGACTGCTTGTGCAGACCCTTTCTTGCACTGAGAGCTTTTCCCTGTTCAGATGAACTATGCTGTCCTTCCAGCATCTGTATTGTGGAGATGCCAYGTTCCAGGGCAGCTGGAAAAAAATCAAGCTTTGCCTACGGAGCTGCTTGTTTGACTTGCTAGCTGGCCGATTTTGTCAGTTTTCTCCTTCTCAAATTGATTCGGGGCAGGTTGGCAGCAGATCCTAATTTCATCTGGGCTTCCCCTCGGCCGGCTGTACAGAGAATAAGGGCGTAGGGAGTGGGCAGCAGGCAGGTGGTGGTGCTGTACTGAAGAGAGCACGTTGGCTTGTGGGAGGGCAGCTCTCAATGGACCCGCAGTTGCACGTATTCCTYGGGAAGCTGTCCAGTGTTGTAAAGCTTGAGTGTATAAGGCTAGAACAAATACTACAGCTCTTGTCCCAAAACTAGAAAGATTATTAAAAACCTTAATTTGGCAAGTGTTTTGCTTTTATGAGTGCAGTGACACTTGAAACTTATGTGTTATGACTGCGTTAGTCAGAATGTTTATAGTCTGTTCTGCTCTATTTAGAAAGTAGTCTGTTGTATGAACAGGAATATGGTAACTTTATTTTTTTGAAAATGTCTGAAAATCGCTGCTTTCTTAATTTGACAGCAGGAAGCTCCTTTCTCTACTGCTGTAGCACCAGATGATAAGTAATGAATTATGTATGCAAATATCCTTCAGATACTTCCAGACAACATTAGTTGTGCTCCCAGTCATGTGGGACTTACACGCTTGATGCTTGTAAAATCCATTCTTCCAAACTTCTTTCCTCCTATTTCTGCCTGAAGAGTCAGTACATTTCCAAGATTTTGCTTATGACTCCTTAACTGTAGGGTATCTAGTGTTTTGAGTTAATATACCTAGTATAGTTTGAGGAGACATCCTGTTACTCTGTCCCAGCATTGCTCGCTCTTGACCCATTCATGATTTTTTCCTGGTCGTTCTAAGCAGAGAATCGAGAGGTTAAACCATTATCTCCTGCAGTAAGATTTCACAAGTGCTTTTTCACCATAAATTTGTAAGTCTGCATCAATTTAGTGAACTGATTTCAGCTGCCGTTTTACCTTGCTGCTGCTTATGCCGTTTTACCTTTTTGGTCTCAAAACGTTTGTTTTCCTAAAACTCAAGGACACTGGATGCACTGAAAATAGCAGTGTGGAGGGTAATRCAAGAGAAAGTTCAGCAAACTAAAAAGCATCCGGAATTTGTTCCAAATGAAGGTATATTAGAACTAGGCCTTTTTTGGGGTGTACACCCTTGAGTATTCAACCACTACTGGTGTAAGCAACCTGACTCCAGACTCTTCTCCGTCCTTTTGGACTGATATCTGCTAACAACCTGCCTTACAAGTAGATTGCAACGTCTCCCCTTACCCTCCCCGTGCACTGCACARGGATGCAGTTAGCCCATCCCTGGAACACAACTGCATATCATTTCTTAGCCCATGCCTCAAGAATGTTACATTGATGTTGTAATTTGCTCTGAAAATATTTCCCGATCTTTCTGAGGAAAGAGGAGATGGGAGTTAAACCTCAATTTTCCTCTCCGTGAGTATAGTTCAAAGGCCTGGACAAAAACTTGTGGGGCAGAGTTCAAGCCAAGCTCTTGTTTACACGTCCCTGGTGCTTCTTGGGCATGGGCTACACAGGGCAGCGGGGTGTTAATGATCTAGGTTTYGAATTTCTTGTGCCCCTTTGGAAGTCCTGGTTTAGTGAGATAGTGTTGCATGCACTTATCCCAAGGGAATATGTGGCTGAATCTAGGACTGTGAAGTGCTTCCCTATGGCACACCTAGAGAAAGTAGACATCCTCTTGGGATCAGCAGCACATCATCACCGGAAGACTTGTTGTAAAGCTTGCAGGGGTTTGGCAGAGTGTCGGAATGCTGCTTTTGCCTTTTTTCTCTTTCCTCCCTTTTCACGCTTGGGAGGAAAGCAGTAATTAACACAGCTGAATGTTAAATGCAGCATTTTCTGGCTCTGGCTTTATTTTCTTGTATTCAGTTTCCAAACTTAGTAAATACAGTGCAGTCAAGTCTTTTGGTCGGTTTACAATCTGTCTCAGTAGGGAGAGAGAAAGCAAAAATGTTCAGATGCRATCTACGTGATTGTTCTTCCAGATATTGGAAGATAAAACAGTCTAAAACAGGAATAATTAACTTTCTGGTTTAAAATGGTATTTAGGGTTTTTTTTGTTAGTTTTTGGTTTAAATTTGCCTGTATTTTCTTGACAAAGAACCAAAGCATGAACTTTGAATAACTTCTTCATAAGCTTATACACTAAAGAAGAAATAACTTGAAAGCTCTTTTAACTCCTGTCTGAAATATACAGTGTTCCAGAAAGTTCCTCATATGTATAGTCTCAGTTCTGGTACAGCTGTGCTTCTTCCTTTCTAAGATGACTTCAGATGAGCATGATTATTTTTTCTGTCTTTGATTGTGCTGCAGGCATTGCAACAGCAATGTTCTCTATAAACCAATCCAAGATACATAGGGTATCTTTAGTTTCACTGTTAGTTTTATTAGGAAATGACATCTATTAACTTCATTTGGAAAAGCAGCTTTAAAAGTTGTCTGCCGTTTTTTTTTTACATAGCTGTAGCTTGAGTACACTGGCATGGTCTGTAGGAAGCAGCAAAGGGATAAGCATTGCAGAGCTGCAGCAATGTAAATTAAGGCAAACGCACAGTTCAGGAAGGTTACAGCTATACATTAATTAGAATATTCTAAAATGATGATACTCCTGTAACATTTTCCTCCTTCCTCAGTTACGATTTCTTGCACAAGTAAATCCTGAAAGTATTGCAGTTAATACAGGAATTGACTTTACGTGTAAATATTAAACTGAGCTTCCCTTTACATCAGTTCTGTCCATGTACCTTACTTGTCTGGCTTGTAATTTTCAGAATACCTGTAACAAAATGACTTGCTAAGCATGCTGATAGCACTAAAATCAAATGTTGAGGGGTCAAGAGCATGAGGAAGCAAGAACAGAAAATAAAAAAGTTGGGAAACTTTCTTTTTCTTTGCCTCCTGGAGGAAGGCTTAGGAAAGCTCCCCCCCCCCCAATACAGCAAAGTATAAACATAGCATGGTCTAAGCACTGCAAGTGAACACTTTATCCAAAGCAATCAATACTTGAAAATACTTTTACTATAAACTAGTTCACCCAAAACATTGATTTATTTGTAATTTTACTGAAATACTTCCYGTGTGGGGGATGTTCTTGATGTAGACTTTAACTTGAGGTCATGTTTTGTTTGTAGTTCTTGCTGGTGAGAGAATAAAAGCATGAAAAGTATACTGATATCCAAAAGTAGCTAACACACTTGGCAATCTTTGTAAGATGATATTTGTCCACTAAACATAATGTAATAGGATCTAGTAGATTCCTGAGTGTAGGAGGTGAGCTGTAATGGGAATTGTGTTAAGACTTCAGTAATGCTTTGAAATGTCTTTATTTGCAGAGCTTTTAAAGGTGCTTTTTGTGGTCAGTGTATGCGGTTCATGTTTTACTATCTTGTAAAATACTTCACAACTAAATTTTTCCTTTTCATTCTGCTAGTAAGTACAAYATTTTGCATTAGTCTTTATTGGGGAGAGGCTAGGTGGGGTGATCAGATTAGGATAATTGAAGTTGGGAAGATTGAGTTGTCTGGATAAGTTGCACTTAAATTGCTTTAAAAAAAATCTGATGATGCCCCCTCTTCCTTTTTATACTGAAAATACAGCATCTGCTAGGCTGTTACAGTGTGACATGAAGAGGAATAGAGAATATATTTCTCTCAAGAATTTTGAGATCAGTTTTCTGTGAAGGGAAGGATACCTAATATCCCAGTCGAGCTAGTTGGTAAAAACTAACTAAATTTGATTCTTTACAGTTTCTAATTTTTCTTGCAATGATTGAAAATTATTCCTAGTTTTCCCTGCTTCTGGATGAAAAATGCTTCAAGTACAATCATTTGCCTTATGAAAATAAAATTAACCTTACGAGATTTGGATGGTGCTGCTTTTAGATTGGTTTTTAAACAGGAGGGTGAAGCCTGAGCTATGCTGTAGGACTTACGCTAAAACGAAAGCAGAACACATTCCGAACACATTCATTCTAGCTTTTGCACTATTTTCAGTTTATATTCAGATGATCCAATTGCCAGAAATAGGCACTTAATTAAAATGCAGGTCAGTTGTCTTGTACGGATAGTTTGAATGAACCATACAGAATTCATACTGACTTACAAAAGCATTAGTTTTTGTAAATGTAATGTGGTAACAGCCTGAAGACTTGTTTCGATACTAATTCTTTTTCCCTTGCTTTACAGGAAAATCTTCACTGACGATTCAGTTTGTGGAAGGACAGTTTGTTGATTCATATGATCCAACTATAGAAAACAGTAAGTAAATAACTGACAAGCTACTTTTCAAGTGACTTCTCTAAATGGCCCTAACTCTTATCAGAAGTCATTTTGACTATATATATGATATTTATGTGGGCATTTACATATTGATGCTAAAGCGCCTTAATTCAACTTAACAGTTAAAGTACTCTTAAACCAATGGTTATCACACTTACAACACTGCAGCTGGGAGATTGTTGTGTGCGTATTTTTCCAAACAATTAAACTATTTTTTTTTTTAACACAAAAGGAAAAAACAGACCAATCTGGCTAAAATGTATCTGCTTCTTGTGTTAAGATATGTATATTGTTGAACACCTGCTTCACCTAGGATCGTTCAGGGCAATTCAAATTAAGTATGTCATACCTCTGTGAAAATATGTTGCTGTATGGAAGTATTCTTAAAACTTCAGATTTCACATTTGATCAATATATCTAGATGAAAACCAAAGCAATTCCAGAAACAAATGACTACCTTAGAAAGTAGACAGATTATGGTCATGATAATGTGAACTGTCTTTAAATAGCTCATTTCCAGTTGCACGATAACAAGCCTTGTGCACAATCAACTTGCAGCAAATACTGGGTAACTCGCCTCTCAAGTGATTCTCCCCCACCCCTTAGCAGTTGTTTTAATATTAGTGTCTTTGTGAATAGCTAGCATAGTGGGTAAGTAAAGATATTAATACTAAAAATACTGTCAAGAGCAATGAGTCACTTGAGAGACAAGTTACCCAGTATTTGTTGCAGTCCTGCCACCTCACGATCTATCGGTGGCCATAAAGTGCTTGAGCAACTAGATGTTTTGCTGGGGTAACTGGCACAGTTTTAATCATCTGGCAAGCAAAACCTTGATTTCGTGATGGTAAACCTGGAGCTTGTATTTTAGTGACTTCTGAAATGCAGTGGTAGTACACATTTTTACAAATTTGGACTTGTGCAATAGGATATTGAACTTGTGTGTTTGTCTGGAAATCTGAATGAAGTATCAGGAGGAAAAGGTTACTTCGTATATATATCCTAATAATTAGAACTCAGTAGCTCTCAGGATATTTTACTCAGGTTTTACTCAGTTTTATTGTCTAAACTAGAATTTTAGTTACTACTTTTTGAATAAACTTTTAACTTTGCTACAGCAAACAGATGACTTGTTCTTTGACCCAAATGACCTGTTAATCCTTACATGGATGTCATTATTAAATACCACCATTAAACCCTGTTATTAAATTCCACAATCCATTATACTTTGTTATAATTAAGGTTTGACTTTGAATTAAAGCTACTAAAAACTACTGGGTATTAAGTTTTTGMATTTTAAATCTTAACATTGCTGGGTGGGTATTTTTCCACTGTTATGAAAATATGAAATGCTTAATTTTCTTTTAGTTTTATGGAGGTATGTGAAGTGAACTAGTATAAAGCTTGAGAGAAGGAGCGCAGTCTCTCTCTCCAAAATACTGTGTGAATATCTTGCTTTGACACCTTGGTACAAGGCTGACTTTTCTGATCCTTCACAGGTTCTTTTTGTTCACTGAAGCCTATTGTATGGTGTTCATAACTGAATTGGCCTATAGCTGTGTATATCTCTTTCTCTGGTAGCTTTTCTGAACAACTATATGAAAATATATTAACTTTAAACATCRCACAGATATCATCGCCTGGATTTGGTTAGAATCTCTGAGGCATCTACTATGCTTGATGATACACGTGTATATAAAGCATTCAGCTCTGGAGGAGTTCTGGGTTTATTTGATTCTTAAAATCTGTACTTGTTACCTGATTCAATTCTGAACATTAGGTATATCATGGCTTTAAATTTTTATCTAGAGGTGGATTGTCTTGAATAAGCTGTTCTTTCACTTGTGTTTTTTTTGTTTTTTTTTTTGTTTGTTTTTTGTTTTTGTTTAGGAAACAAACAGTATTATTCATTTGGCAAAAGTCTTGTGATCTGTGGCATTGCTGAGGGAATCTACTCTCTGAGAGGTAGAGAATTGGAAGGCATTTCTTGCATCAGAACTTGTTGCTGGGGAATAGGGGATGAAAATGGAAAAGATTTGCCCTGAGGTTCAAAACAGTGGGAAGTCTGTCTGTTCTCTAAACAGTAGAAGGCTTGATAGGGAGACTCTGTTAAAAATATTTCTATGAATAACARAGGAAATAACTTTCAGATTTGCCATTGAAGTATAAAACATATTGAAGTTTTTTTTTTTTAAAGAAGGGCATGTGAAACTTCAATTTTGATCAGATTAGTATAAAAACATTCTTTTGACTCATTTTTAATCTTTTTTAAATGCTTTTCCTAATTTGGTCAATCAAATTTTCTGACTCTTTCAGACGTGTGCTTCTGATTCAGTGCAGGGTCGTAAGATACTGGAAGTGTGTTATCAATTCTTATTTTCTGAGCTTGTATTTTTGAATCTGTAATTAGCAGCGCTAGTAAAAGGACTTGAGAGTTCCAGCTCCTGGGCTAGGAGTGGAGCTGGAAGATGTTGCATTTTTTCCAGTGTTTTTTAGCAGTCTACAAAATCTTCAGAACTTTCTCATTTAGTGGTAGTGTCTACTATAGTGCCACAAAACTTAAAATGGAAAAATAATAGCTAGGTAATTGTCTGTGTGTTGTCTGTTTTGTGCCTAAAAAATCGTTACTGATAATCAGTATCATCAGCRCTGTTAAAGTATTGTATGAGACTGTAGTATGGGACTATTAAACATTCACTAGCACCAAATGGTGCACCAGAGTTAATATTTTTATTGCTAGTAGCTTAATCTTTATAATTTATGTGTTTAAATGGTAAGACTGACACCAAACGTTGGAGTCTAAAGCTTTGTAGTTGAGCTCTTATTGGACAAAGRTGCACAGTGCACAAGCCTTCAGCTGTAAGAACATGGCATTCTAGTATTTTTACTTTCCAGTGTAAAAATCTTTACCATTCTTTGAGAATGGTACAGGGGAAGTAAGCTGCATCGGATTTAATTTCAGTGTTCATTATCAGCACTGCTTCACTATTGCATTTTCCTTTGACTGTATTATGTTAGATCTGGAAAAGTTAGTTTACCTAAGTTAAAGAGCATATTGAATTCAGCTGCTTTTAGCAAACCTGTGTATCAGAGTAACTTCTAGGATTTTGTGGCAGCAGTGGAGGTGAGAGTTGATTATGTAGCAAAACAAAATTTCTTAAAGCCCCAACAGGAGTAACACCACAGTGGGTAGCTATTCTTAAGGCAACCAGCTTGAAGAAACAGTAGAGTAATTCCTTATAAAAGTGTCGGAAGGAGAAGCAGAAMCGTGACAGAGTGGGAATCTGGATACTGAGCTGGACGGAGCTTTGAGGCTGATTTAGCTCAGACGTTCTTTTATTTTGCATTCTCATAAAGATTGAAAGGATTTAAAACTCTTAGATTTTATTGGAGTAAAAACTGGAATCTTAATTTGAAAAACAAAGCAGATAAATAGGTCGGAAAAGGAGTAGAAAATGAAGACATATATACAGCGCTCACTCTRCCCCCATCTTTGCAGGGTTGTCCTTATTTATCACTAATTTGGTGACTTTGTATTGCAGCAGACTTGATTTGATCCCCCTGGTCTCAAAAACGTTCTTGTTGCAGCTCCCCTGAGGCCTAGCCGGCTGCTTTTGCTCTTCAGAGCAGTCTGAGCGATTCCTAGCACTGTGCTCTGATTCCTTCCCAAGGGATGGAAATGAGGCTTCTGAGAAAACTTAAGCGTAGCTATATTGCGTTACACATCTCAAAGGTTTTAAAAGATGTCCTGACAGATCAGCAACAGGTATTGACTTTGGAATGAAGATGAGGTAGACTGTAATGGAGGGCTGCAGAAAGTAATAGCTAAGGAGCTCTTACAAGGTGGCTCTATTTAGCTATCAGTCATTAGCTCTGTGAGAATAATTTTACACCACTTTCATACCTTTACTCTGTAGTGCTAATGATCTCAAAGTCTGTATCTGTATGCTTGATGCTAGTTTCTTATCATAATAATTTGCTTACAGAGCAGCAATCATTTGAGTTGTGTATGAATAGTGATGCTCAACAGCTGATGAAGTTGCAGCATAAGTTACACTTCCACTGTCCTATCGGAGCTGCAGCACCATCCAGGGCTGCACTCTGCTTGTAATCATAGCAGCAGTTTCTCTGACTGCAAAGTGGCTTTAGTTTCTTTGTAGCTCTGCTGTTCACTGCTACCTCCTTAACTGCATGAATACATCTATTTGGTGCTGTGCTATTAAGKGCATCATCAAATTATTTGAGTTTCAGCAATGTGTCAACACTGTAAACAGTTGCRTTCATGTGCCTGAGAGTTAAAAAGCAGCAGTACAGGAGCAGAAAAAATAGGTGAGGGTGGGAACTGCAGCTTTTTTCCTGTAACTACACTTGAATCATCTGTTGCAATCTGTAGGCACAGATTCTGAGATGTGTTTCAGCAGAGCTAAAACAGGCTTTGCCCATACTTCGGCTGACAGGCAGAGTTTTGCAGATGGTCACACTATGACTGTGACTGCAGAGATGTTTCTGGCCTGCGGAAATCTGTGCTTGCCGTCCCAGGAAGAGCTGTAGTGTGCCACAGCTTTTTACTGATCCTATTATTACTGGCATTTCTCTTGCTGGTAGGCACAGTGGAGAACAACGTGTCCCAGACCGGTGGTTAACTGAACCGGAAGGGAAGACTTCCTCAGGGCCAAGGAGAGAAATGTGTGGATTGAGTAGTTGGTGTAAACTGATCAGTTTACTAATCGTGCTTAATATGGCTTCCCTGAGATTGATTTCTTAGCAAGCTTCAGCAAAGAAATGGGAATTATTAATTACGACTTCATCAGCACAGCTTTGTRTTCCAGAAGTAGGCTGTTCGTAGTGCTGGAAGCCTGCGCTGGCAGTTCCCCTTGCCCAGTAAGGTAACTCCTCGGCTGGTTTCCTTAGCCTGACTTTATCACAGTTTTGGGTTTTTTCTGTGATTTTTTTTTGGGGGGGGGGTGATGATGCCTTTTGCTTAGTCTATTCTAAGCTTCTAGAATGATCTGAAGAAGCTGCCACCTGTCTCTGTCCCTTTTTAAGTATTAGCTTCATAAACTTCTTGAAAGTACTTTCAGAGTGCTTTGATATGTTTGTGAAGTGTCAAGGGATGAGAAACTTAATACATGTGTTACTGTATTGTGTCTCTCCAGGTGAATATTTTTCTTCTTATTTGAAGCAGTGATTTTTGTATACAGCAACTCTATGTGTTAAGGTGTTCAAAGGARCTGTTGCTTCTGTTCCACCATAGTATTCGTGTTAGGCAGAAAGCTAACTGTGGTTTTGGACTCCTGCCTCATAACCCTGAAATTGCGTACAGTGATGACAGCAGTGTCCTGACTGTGACTTGATGGTGGCTTGTTCGCTCTGTTTGCGCATGAGCTATAGCTGACAAACCTCTTCGGGGATGGACAGGATATGGTAGGAATCCTCTTGTTGAGGCTTTGTTCAAATGACACTTACCAGGGATGTTATGGAAACTATATGTATGCTTTRGGCTGTGGTTTAGACAGTGCAGAGCTAAAACTAATGCGGAATATCTATTGAATGACCCCTTTCTAAAGAGGTAAGTTTTAAAAATCCCTTTGATTTCCTAGGCACATTGAAWATTGGATATTCCCCTTGCCCAATAAGGTAACTCCTCCGCTGGTTTCCTTAGCCTGACTTTGTCACGGTTTTGGGTTTTTATATTCCAGTGTGATTGGATATTCCAGTGTGAAGTCAGCCCACTTACTCAAGATATTGTTCACATTGTGAAGACTTGACAGGGCAACAAGCATTGCYGGGAGGGAGGAGGAGGGTTGGCCAGCTTCAATTTGTAGGAGACGCTGTTGGTGGGGGGGAAACACAACAGGAGCAAGCATGAGATAGAACAGTTGGACAGAGAGCATTCAACTTTACAGCTTCTGAGAAGCTGTTAGACAGTTTAGGATATGGTAAGTATGTCATTTTAGTGTTGGCTTTTTTCCCCGCTCATCAGTCTGCAGAAAGATGYGGTTTCTTGTGGCAGTTGGTACTTGGGAAAAGTGCTGCCGTAACCAGAGGATGACATAAACCTTATTCAGTACATCAGCAGTGTTCAGTAATCGTTTTGGCCTTAGTGTTGCACTCAGCTCAAACACAAAGCTTTGCGTCCGGGTTGGTGTGTTCCGGTTGGTTCACATAATGCTCTCTAGTACATTATACTTAAGACTTATGACATTGTTTGCTTTGGTAGCTGCATAATACAAACACTGAGYGAAGCTTCTCAGCTCACAGCAGGCATTGGCATTTCATAAAGCCTCGGATGAGAAGCAGCTCTCATCTCTTTTCGGAACTGAATGTACTTCCTGACTGAGGAATAAATGTGGTGAGCTTCTAGCTAAATTTTGATTATTTAGGTTTAGCATAATCAAAGTTAGGCTCTATGTGTCTTGCCCCAAAGATTTTTTTTTTTTTTTTTTTATCTAGATCATTTGCCTTACAATATTTCTATTTAGGCTATTGATCTTGCTGAACTACTTTGAAACTGGGGAAAATATCCTGTGCTCAGTTTAAAGTCAGCTTTGATGCTAATAGTGTTTAAATGTCTCAAGTTACCACAAAATATAGTTGCCCTGAAGTCTCTTTGAAATACATGTAAAAAGCTTTTGTCTTTTCCTTTAGAGTTATTTGAAATTAAAAACTGCTGCACGCAATGTGGGAATCTTCTGAAATTTGAAATTGCAATGTAAATTTCTTATTTCAGTATTTGCAATATGATAGTTGAAAGCACAGCCACCTGATTTAGCCTTTTACTGCTTAAAATATACAACTAACCTTTTCTCTCTTAATGCTTAAGCTCTCAATGGTACAGAGCAGTGGTTACTGATCTGTTCCTTGCTTATAACTCTGAAATGTGTATGTATTTCTTGTTTGTTGTAGCTTTTACAAAACTGATCACAGTAAATGGCCAAGAATATCATCTTCAGCTGGTTGACACTGCTGGCCAAGTAAGTAATCTTTTTTTTTCTTGTTAGTCKTTCTTCAGAATTAAGACAACAGGTATTCATAGTCTGGTAGAGCTAAATCAGTAGTGATGCATGCGTTCAGAACTGAAGTTTAGTTTAAATGATACTTCATTGTTAACTCACCAAAGAGCAATGGTTTTATAGTGTTCATATAAAAGCTCCTTCCCCCATGCTGTCTATTGCTGTCTAAACAGTAGCTATTTTTTAAAGTAGATAATGTCAAAAAAAAAAGTGAAGAAGGAACTGTGTTAACTTGAATGTACCAAAAGTTTATGCTTGTAAGCAGCCACCTTAATGTTTATGGACTAAACTGATAATCCTGCTCTGGATAGAGAACGTCAGTTCAATAAACTGGCCGAAAGTTGTTCATGACTGTATTCTTTTTTGTATGCTCTAGTTACATCACGGTAATTTTGTATTGATGAAATGTTCCTAAGAAGTAGACAGAAATGCATGTAGGCAGCACTTGACCAAGTTACCAGTATGCTAGTACAGTTTAYATTTTTAATTAAGCGATGGTTCATGCATGCTTCTGAGCTGTAGTGAACAGGAATGCAGGACAAGACCCTAAAGAAGTGTCCTGTGGCATGGCCAGTAGGTTTCATGAAATACAAGTATTCGTTACGGAGTGCTGCTTGTCAGAACTTGTAGGCGAGTACACATTCCAGGCACAAAAATGCGCTGTCTTTTGAAAGACTTTATTAAAAAAAAGAGGGGGGCGAACTGGCACTGTKAAACCCCTGTTGTTTTATCCTGAATTTGTTATTGTTTGCATGATCTTACCTACAGTGAGTCTCTGATATTAAGGCTGTGGGTTTTTCAGAACTGGGTAGCGTTAAATAATCATAGCATTGACAAATAAGTTCTTAGTACTTAAGGCTTTAAAGCTGCAGGAGGACACTTGGTCATACCTCRGGGAGTATTCAGAAGGATTGTAACCTTCTAGGCATGATCAATGCCTTTCTTTGAAGGGAAGTGTAGGACTGAAGAATAACCAGGCTTTTTTATGTATTGGAAACTTGTGTTGACCAGTAGCATTGTATCCTTTTAGAATCTGTCAGGTAAGTCCAGAGTAATCAGAAACAGTGATACTGATCATACCTGATGGGGCAAGTGTATGAATGAGAGGGGATATTCTGCAGAAGAGAGTGAGGCTGAGAGATGGACACACTGTGTTGGAATAGTTATCTATGAAGTGCGAGTAGCAGAGCAAACTCRATGGGTTTGGCCTTGTGCCAAAAGCATGCTTTCCTTGCCGCTGGAATTGTAGCACAATTTGTAAAAGGAGGCCGTGTAACCTCTCCAGGAATATCTATTGCACAGGTTTATTTTCAAGGTTGATTTATTGTTGTACAATATTATAGAACTCTAAAGTACCTTTTTTTTTTTTTTCTTCTTCCAATCTGTGGTTATTTCCAAAGTTGATTCCTCCTATGAAAGACTTGAACTTTGAGTTCTGGCTCATAGGGTTAGAGGGGAGAGAAGATGCTGGGTGATGGAAAGCATGGTTTGAACAGATCTCTCTCCAAATTCTGTCTGTCTTAATGATCCGTAGGAGTCCTCATGTGTGTGTATATAACATAGCAAAGATTATATTGCAGATTTATGTGATGTACTTAATAGCCACGTTGTGTTGTCGCTTACCAAAGTCCTTGATTTTACTCAAGAATTCCAGGAAGCATACTGGTGGGCGTGTGGTTGGATATTTATTTAGTTAGTTCAAACAAGCCAAAAACTTTCAAGTCATGAACTAGAAACAGTTGAGGTTATGGCACTTTTTTTTTTTTCGGTACTCCTTTTCTGTCCCATACCTCTTTACCTTTTGTGACAGTCTACTCAGATTTACGTAGTTCAGTAAAACAGATGTTCCAATATGGGATCACGGAAGAGAAGTGTAAGAGAGCGTCTTACCTAGACCTGCATTCCAACTGTGACAGTCATGAGGAATTCCAGATAAAGTCAAATAACTGGAGTTGCACTTTCACCTGTTTTTCATGCCAACTAGCTCAGGTCCGTTGTTGTTGACTTTTGGATTACACAGCCAGCTGAAGTAGCAGTTTGGCATTTGAGCAAAAATGGGGGTGGGTTGTCCTCAGTGTGTAGCTGTAAAGAAAACTAAAGGCATCTTTTGACAAGTGTTATTCTGGAATGTTTTGGCTGAATCTGTGAAGAAGCTGATTTAAAAAGGGTTTTCCCATTTGCCTGTTAATGGAAATTTGATTTCTTTTAGCTGTCTAGATTTAAGCAGAATGATTGCACTGCTCCATCTGTTCATTCCTGACAATATACATAGAGGTTATGTTAATTTTAGCTTTAAAATCACTTGAGAAACATAGGTTGAAAAAATTGAGAACTGAAGATGTATGATTCTTGTCAAAATGTAAATGTTCCCTGAGAACATCTATTAAAATACTTAATTTGGGGTTTTCTTAGCATGGGATTCATAGTATTTGTGTTGCATTTTCTGCAGTCTTCCAATCTTATTTAAAAACTACTTGTTCATTAATCTGTTAGGTCAATTTGTTTTCTATACGGGAAAATAAATTCAGTGATTGATCTTTTTTTTTTTGAATGAAATTTTTGCCATATAATAAAAACCTCTAGTTCTCGTAAAGCAACTGATAAATAATAATTTTTCCATTTACAGTTGATAAGCCTTAGTTGGTTGATAAGGTGCGATTACTCAGTTCCTTGCAGATCTCTTAAATAATTTTGGTATGATCAGTGCCATTTAAAATATCAAGCTGCTAGATCCTATCTTCAGCTGTTGAAATTTGGAATTTGATTGAAATGCTTAACTAGCAAGATGAGAGGTATAATTGCTAATTAGTGGTAGTACTGAGTGGATGTTTTGTACTAACATAAATGATAATTAAGCACAGTAAAAGGATTGGGAATAGCTTTAGCTGATTCGTAATCTTAGAGGGAATAAACCCAAAAGGCTGTGGATTATTTATTTATTTAAGAGTATACAGACCAACTCAGGCTGTATCCTAGGCTTGCCTCGCTTTCTTCTAATTTGGTAAAGATTCYACAGGTAGCATTATGATGAAAAATCCCTCAATTTTTGAGGGATGACAAGAAAGTCATGCATCTCACATCTTATTTATAAGACTGGCTTAACTGCTGGTGGTCTGCTAGTGTCAAGTTCTGAGCTGTGGCAATAAGTAACTTTAAATGCAACATTCCTTTCCACAGGATGAATACTCCATATTTCCTCAGACGTACTCCATAGACATCAATGGCTACATTCTTGTTTATTCAGTCACGTCAATAAAAAGGTAATAAAATCTATTATATTCTCATAGTTAACGTAGCAACGAGATACATTCTGGGCTCAGCTCCTGGCTCTGCTGTGTTTTCTTCACATGTGTATAATTCATTTATTCTCCCTTTCCCTTATAAGTAAAATGGAAATAAAAATCAATGGTTTTCCAGAAACTTCCCCTCAGATCTAAATGTTACAGGCACTTTGCTGACTAATAAAAAAGATGCTGTGTAAGAAGTGAGAATAATTGAGTTGTACTGAGGAGGTGTAAGTAAAAGTACATAGGTTGATTCCAGAAATGGACTTGTACAGTGCCCTTTCAGCTAATGTTTACTTTCGTGAACTACTCWATCAGCTGTTAGCTCAGTGTCTCAGCCTTGTAGCTTGCTACAGTACTGGTATTTCTTTTGACTTCCTGTCTTGGATTGTTCTTGTTAATCATCAAAAACTTCTATACAGATAGCAATAGAGGACTTTTAGCCTGTGGACTGACTCTCACTGTATTGAAGCAAGTATCTTGACAAATTTCCCAGGGTAACTCTTYCGTCCTCGTAGTTGGCTATGGTCCGTTCCAACATGAGGACGGATTCCATCCATGAAATCCATCATTTGCTTGTAAGAAGTATGTTGACCGTCTTGTGAGGGTTTGTCATCTGCTATTATTTTGTCTCCTCCCTCTGGTTTTCTTGGTTTATTTAAATAGTGGTCTGAATAGGTCCTTTTTTGGTATTGTAYAGCATCTTCATTATCAGCTAAAATAAGGATTAGTTGAGAAGTTTTTGTTTGAGCAATTAAGACTTGAGGCCTTCCACTTTATCATTAGGAGGGTAAGGGAGTGCTTTCTCTTCACAYGTAATAACTAGTTCTCCAAAAGCTAAATGGAAACTTGTAAGCTTTTATAAATTGCCTATCTTTTCCTCTGAACTAGATAAAATTGGGCATCCAAAGTGCTCTTACAGTAGACTATCCTAAAACAGGTAGAGCAGCTTGGTGGGGTATTTTTGTTTGGTTTTTTGCTTGCTTGCTTGCTTACTCATTGACTACTCTGTGCTTCTCAAAGCATGTGATCTGATTATAAACTTCCTTTGCTTGCAAGGCCTTCAGTGTTGAACAGATACTAAAGATGAGAACCGAGAATGGAAGATTCCTAGTGCTGGGAAAGTAGTGCTGGGAAACTGCATGATTTGGAGGAAACACAACAGGTGTTACACTTCAATGTAATCTAGAGAAACTAAACTACCTCTTTTTTTAAGTCAGAGATTCATTGTTGCTGCTGAGCAACCTTATATGAAATACRAGTATTCTTAGCCTTAAGTAGGGATTCATCCACTTACCTATCAACATTTTCTCTTTACTATTATTTACTGTTGGGACACAAATGTCTTTGACCAAAATCAGCATAGATGGCTTGGAGCCTTCTACAGCTTATGCTGTTTCCTGATCAGCAGCTCTTGCTGACTTGCTCTTTGATAGTTACTGCAGTCTTTATCTGATGGTGTCTTGCACTTAGCAGCTCCTTGAACTTAACAGCCTAGAAAAATGAAAATTTGTTTTCTGTGGTAGCATTCCAACACTTAAATAGAAAGAAATTGTGGTGAAAATACTGATAGAGTAAGATATGCTTAGACTTCAGGTAGATACTATACTCCTCAGTATTTTAATCTTAAACAACTTAATACAAGTTTTTCTTTCTTTCTTTAAACTTCAAAGCATCAATAATTATGTCTTGTTCTATAYGTTACCTTGTGTTCTGTACCAGTACAGTGTTTAGGCAGTGGAACAGATCTTTCACAGTACTCCAGCTCAGATGACTCACCTAGGCAGTCAGATTACTCTCACCGTCTTGGTTTCTGTGACTTTGGTCAAAGTGTATATATTGCTCTGAGTATTGATCCAGCAAGGTACCAGCTTTGGCAGAAAAGAATACAAATATCCTTAGGAAAAAAAATTATATATATATATATATATATATATATGTGTGTGTGTGTGTGTGCATAAATCAAATGTAAAAAAATCTCTGTTCAACTCCAGTGAGAAGTTTTAAGTGGAACTTGAGTAAAGCTAATGCCCTATTTTTTAGTATTCTCAGACTCTAAGCAGCAAGGTTATTGAAAGRCTTTTGCTCTAGTTTAGCAAGATACAAAATCGGAATTTAATTAAGCTAAGTTTCTTGATTTTGTGTAACACATTTATCTGACAATTTGTAAATTTTTGGTTCATTTCACACACTGATATGTTTGCTGCAACACTGTTTGACTGAACTGGAAAAGACCTCTTACGATTTTCAGATCTCTTGCTGTTTCAGGACTTTGCTACTCTTTTATGTGTTGTCAGTACTATTTTAAACTCTACCCCTGCACCTTCTTCTACCCTTATTACTTCGGAAAGCTTTGTGAATCCTTCAATTGATCTAGTCAAGCCAGTTTCATTCTGATCTTAGCAACTTCTTTCTGTGTCTGTATTTTTATTTGAATCTAAATAGTGCTTCTCTTTTGGAGTCCATCTTGATCGGTTAATAAAGATCAACTCAGCTGTTTGTCCTTAGTCTTTTTTTTTTTTTCAGCTAAAACTGAACTCTTGAACTATTTGGTTGAGCTCGGTTGGTTAGAGCATGGTGCTGCTAATGCCAAGATCGTGGGTTCAATCCCCGTATGGGCTATGATGAGGATTGGACTAGATGATCTCCAGAGGTCCCTTCCAACCTTACCATTCTATGATTTTATGATACTAGATAAGCAGATACACAGAATTGGGAAATGAAGAGAAGTAGGAATATGAAGAGTCATATTTCTATAGAACTTTTAGTAGAACTATATACTGAAACTATTCACTGGTGCCCTGTGCAAGTGATGTGCATTTTTCTAGTTCTACTGGAAGCAATACACCTAATAGTGAAGAGTAGGCAGTGTATTACACTAGCAGTTTAGTTATCCTATGGCCAGTACCTAGATCTTCCCTGTAGCATCAGACTAAGGAACATGTGTGACCTGTAGCAGATTTTTTATTTCTTTTCTCTGTTTCAGTTTGCAGGGTCATTTAGTTTTGCTTGTAGTGTTGCCTCTGAACTTTGTCACAAGCAAATGACAGTTAACTCATATTTTTTGAAATAATAATAACGTGAAAATCAGTTCCAAGACCAGTTCTCGAGACCAGAATTTCATTAACAACTCTTCAGCATAAGCTGTTGGTAACTTAAAATCTTTTCATTGATTTTTGCATTTTTCTTTTAAATATGTAACATCATACTTGATTTATTAACAGTAAATTGTGCCAGACTAAGTTACTTTTCTCTGTAAAGAACTCATTCCCTTAACAGGAGGACTAAGAGCTGAACATTAAAAAGTGTTGCATTCCAGCCTACCCCATTCACTTACATATGTTGTCTCTAAAATCACTGCTAAGTCGGACAAACAGTTGTGGTTGACACAAAATCCTTTCTAAATATATAGTAACCTTTCTTGTTTTGGAAGTGAGAATTTTTAATGACTTAGATAGCTTGAATAGCACTTGTAGGCACCAGTTCTTTCAGAACTGTGGGTTGGAAGTATGTTTGAATGCTGCTCTATTTTTAAGTGTCTGAATTCTAATTAAAATGCAGTGCAAGTCAAGATACTGCCTGTGGCTTACAACCTTGGAAGCTGGAAAAGTTTCAGTCACTTTTTTGTTGCAGTATATTTGCGTTTCTAATCTGTGAACCTGTGCTTCTCTCTTTGAACAAAAGTGAATTGTGCACTTCATGTATCAGTATTTTTTTCCATAATGTAATTAGAGGAGCACAACATCTACTCTTTAACCTTGTCTGTAACTCATTCTGAAAACTGATGAATGTCAAATGCAGTGAGTTTATTAGCGAGGCTTTTGGCTTTTTGGCATTTCATAGTACTGCTTGTTATCTGCAGTCATTCAAACTTCATGTACGTTATAGGTGAACAGACAACAAGTATTTTAATAACCACTGTTTTAAGTACCATCTTGCAGATCAGTTTACTCATACTCCATAAGAACTCTAACTCGGGCATCTCTTACCTTTCACGTGCATGAAACCATACAATCCTATGTGAACGACGTTTTCTTAAAAAGTGATGTATTATGTCAAGACAGAGTGCACTTAACTGGATACTTCTTTGGAAATGTGCTTTAATTTGACATGCTCATCCAGGTTTGTTGAAATATAGTAGTTAAATTTCTTACTGYAGTTACAAACCAGATTGGGGCGGGGAATACTTTTAGTGCTTGTATGTTAGATGCATCAGTTCTAAATAATGTTACTTGCTTCTGCAGGTACCATAACTGGGGAGGCTATAATGATAGGTAGTAGACTAGCCCTTTGTAATTTTGGGAACCGTGTTGTCTATTGTATGCAAAGCAGTAACACTTTCAGCATCTCTGCAGTTCTGCCCCTATACATAGAGTAATTTTTAAACACGGCAATCTACATATGCAATTAATTGCTTGTGTATTGGGTGTTAAAGATAAACATTGGAGTGCATGTGTGACTTCATCCCTTTATTTTGCAGTTTTGAAGTGATAAAAGTTATCCATGGCAAGTTATTGGATATGGTGGGAAAAGTCCAGTAAGTAGTGACACTTTCATCTCATTTCATTGCAGGCATGTTACTAGTACTTTGTTCAGTATACTATAACTATTCTGAAGTTCTGAACTTTCTTTCACAGAATACCCATTATGCTGGTTGGAAATAAAAAAGACCTGCATATGGAACGGTATGTGAACTCCAGTATATGTGAAATGTAAGACAGCAGCAGGCATTCCTGTGGCTGCAGTACAGTAGTTTTGTTCTTGGCTTTCCATAACTGAAATAAAAATTGAAGGTTATAATAATGTGCTGGCAAAGGAGTTGCGTCCAGAACGTGAACTAAGAGCCGTGAACTTTTGTTCTAGTGGTGATTTGTGCTATGAGATTCCAAGAACAGTGGTTTAACACTTTGTTTTTTAAAAAAACARCTAACAGAAGTGTATTTTTCACAACTGTAAAACACTAGATGATATTACAGATTACACAAATGAAACTATGCTTTGGGACAACTGCTTGTCTRGGTCACAGCAGTGTTTTACATGGCCCAGTAGTGTATTTGACAGTAGCCAATAGCAGATGCTCAGGATCACAGACTTCACAAAACATTCCTTTTATATGCTTTGGTACTCTAAGGACTTTTTCTGAAGTATCAAATTTCAATTCTTCTACAAGGTTATAAAGAAACATACTTTTTCTCTTTTGCTTTTTCRCAGGGTGATCAGCTATGAAGAAGGGAAAGCTTTAGCAGAATCCTGGAATGCAGCTTTCTTGGAATCTTCTGCTAAAGAAAATCAGGTAACAGATTAAGCTTGACTTTATTCGAGTAACAACATAATGGAATAACTTTCTAATCTCTCTCAATAAAGGAAGCTAAAATATATGCTTGTACTCAGCAGATATTTTGTGTAGATGGYTGGAGACAAAACAGCTGTCTGCGTTCAGGTTTAAGTACGCACATTTTTCCATATATCTGTAAATGAAAAGAGAAGAAATGAAAGCTTAGCTTCACTGAACGTAGCAGAACAGTTGGTGACAAACAAAAACTTGAATCTGCTTTGTGGGTGGGACAGAGCCTGTGGTCCACTACAGTTACTTTAAATAGTGAACTTGTGATGTTGCAGAGGAGTAGACTGGTACAAGTGGAAGAACCTTGTGGTTTAAGGCACTAGACAAAACTTCGTTGCTCTGACGTGGGGCATAATGGTTTCGTGAGCCCATGACAAATCAAAAATTGCAACACAGCAGAGGCTACTGGATGCTATTGTGATGCAGCGATGGTCAAGTTAGCAGAAGGCCACAATCTGACCAAATAGGACCCAGGCAGACTTAGTTGTTGGTTTCCTATCAGAGAAAGAAAATGCTTAAGTACATGTTAAGTAGCATCCTTTTTTTCATGCTTAAGCTTACTTTAACATGTTCCAGAATATGTTTTGGTATTTGATTTTGTTCCTATGGCTTTTGATAATATTTCATTTGTCACTGATTTGACACTAGTTACGTAAGCTGCAAAGATCTGTTAATTTGAACTTGAAATAATGAGGAACTGCTGTTGCGKTTTTTGTTTCTGTGTGGATTTTTTGTTAGCTATTGCTTGCAGCAGCTTAGCATAGTCAATATGCTGCTTTTTAAAAATGCAAGCATGTGATTAGGTCAGAAGGACACTGTCAGGCTAGTTTGAAACAAATGGGTCCATATTAGTCCTTATGCAGAAGAAATGCTTATCTTACCCTACGTTAAACACAGGGTATCACATCCTCAGTCTCCTGGATAATCTCAGCTAGGACAGAACTTGTTTAAACAGCTTTTTCTTCCCTCCTTCCCATTCCCAAAAGCAAATCAAATAACTTGTCTGATAGCTTCTAAAACTACTGACAGTGAGCAGTTGTATAGACTTGTTTTTTCTCGGGAAGAAAAACTTACTAGAAGAAAATTTTTTTTCTCCCTCTATCCTCCAGATGTGGATGGTCTGGATTTACTTTATCAGTACTTCTGTTTCTGGCTAACACTTGCATTAACCTTGTCAAAATTGTGCATAATGAAGATCTGAAATATCTCAGCATCATCTCTGTACTACTTGAGTCGTTCAAATGCACACTCCAGAAAGCTAACTTGCTAACTAACTAGTCTAAAGAAGAAATCATTTAAAGCTAATCTCKTCTTTTCTTTTTTTTCTTTTCCTTTACAACTTAATACTTTGGTGCCTAGATTCTTTTTTTGGTGCATGTTCACCAAGTATAAGAGTGTACTAATTCATATCTTGCAGTCTATCTTTCTGATAGCTTTTCTGAAATATTTTCTTGTCTGGTTCCAAAAAAAAAAAAAAAAWATGGCTGTATTAATGCAAGAAAGCTGCAAGTTTTTTTTATGATGCTTGGCATATCTTGCGTATTAAATTGCTGCACTAACAAAGTCCTATTGACTGCCACGTATTTCTGTTTGTTCCTTAGTCCATTGAAGATTGCATGCCTCAGATTGTCTGTATTAAGTTATGCTGCCAGATGAAACTTGTACAGCAAAATTTGTAGGCTTCATGGAAATAGGAATGTCAGAACTGTATGTCAGATACTCAGATTTCTGTAAAGTCCTGTGCAAATTCGAAGAAAAAACAGAAGTTCAGTCAATTCTTGCTGCTAAAGTTATTCTTACCAGGTCTTCTGTAAGCATGATCACTGGGTAATGCAGCTTGTTGAAAATGTAGATTTTTGTCTCTGGAGAGAGAAGCAGGTGCTTGAACACAGTTCCTCTTCGCTGTGAGTGGAAAGTACAGTGGTAAGGTCACGCCTCTTACGTAACGTGCTTGGTAAATTTGGCTGGCTTCAGAATGTAGAGGGATCGTGTGTCACTTCTGAGGTGGGTGCCTGCAGTACTGAGCGTCTTTCAGGCCATGTGGTATGCTTCCTGTGGAAGTTTGGGATGTACAGAAGGAAGCGTAAAGGAGTTCAAAACTGGAGCAGCTGCCTTAGCCATTTAGCAGTTGTTGAGGAGTGAGGAAGGTGGAAAATTGTGGTTTGAAAGCTAAGTATAAAGTCTAGGAGAACTAAGATGCTAGGGGGAAGAGGAGGCAACAGGTAGGTAGCCAGATGATAATATCCCTTCTTAGGAGTTATATCAGAAATAGCACTGAATTCATGGCTTGTTTCTCCCCGGTCATAATCTGACAGGATCAAAAAATTGATACATAGACCTCTATCAAGACAGAATGCCTTCTCTTACTCTGAAACTGCATTTGGTTTGGGCAACAAAGTGTTTATTTTGAACTTAGTCACAAGGCTTGTCAGTTTTCCTGGTAYTGATTGCTCACCTTATGTAAGTCCGTACTCTCAAGAAAATAAGTGTGCAGATACTTTTTTTTTTTTTTTTCCCTCCTCCTTGGAAATTCATCTGGATCTTCCCCTGACTGGGACTCATACAGCAAATGTAACTTGTTTATCAAAACTAAGTCTAAATTCCGTCCAAAACTATGCTTAAGATTCATTTTGCTTTTCAGAAAGCTGATTTAATGCTTAAAAGGAATGACCTGGAATGGATTTGGAATTCAGAGCTTAAGAATTTAGGCAGAAAGCTCAAACCTTTCTGGGTGGGCAGAACTCTGTTAAACTTTTTCCTCTGAAATCTGCCCAACTCTGTTTGGGGGACAGAAAACAAAAGCATGGTGATTTGTAGTACAATGGTCTGAAGTTGATTTGGTATGTATTCTTCAGCGGTGGAAAGTACTCCTTGATACAGAGGTCAGCTGATTTCTGTTTGGCTATATATGTTCTGTTCTTTACCACAGCTTTATTTGCAAGGAACTGCTGAAGCTAGATAAGATTATTTCCACTTGGATGTTTCCTTCAGAATAGGCTCCCCTTGCCCTAAAAGGGGTGGAAAAGCATTGACTCTTCCCTCTTTCTGCTTTTGACCCAAAAATCTTGATCAGAACATCTGTGGAGTCATAGGAGAATATCTCTACATTATTAGGCGACTGGAATAGCTCTGCAGATTAATTTAAGCAAAGTAGACCTATTCTGCCAGGAGTTATCAAAAGGTACCACGTTCTGGAAGTGGCATGACAGTCACTTTGAATACATGGAAAATGAGAGGCACAAAGATTAAAATTGCAGTAAAGATAAATGTTAGTGGTTGGCAAGGGTTTCTGAGGTCAAATATGTTCTTATGAGACCTGAATCTTGACTCTTTTTTGGCAGACTTCACTCTTTAGGTGGAAAGTGTGTTTAAAGGAATCAAGTATCTTGTAAGTGAAATACGAGGTACATGAGATCATGCCCTGTTAGACCCGAAGCTAAGGTCAGAAATTGAATTAGCCTGATTATCCTAACTGGATGTGTTGAACTGCTTTATATCTACCTAGCCAACTTTAACTTTAGGAACTTAGAGCTTTCTTATGGGACTCCCAACATTGTTTCATCCAAGACATAGTGTAGTACCTTCTTTACCTCTTAATCTCTGTGTTAAAAAAAAAAAAAAAAAAAAAGTGGGAATGATTTGAAATACAACCAGAATCAAAACTGGTCTTAAACTCAGTTGAAGTTGGAAGCCAAATTCTACTGGAAGAACTTAGAAGTAAAGAGCAACCAAGTTGTCTTCCTCCAGCTGGGCTTAACTTGTTAGATGAACTTTTTTTTAGGAGAAGGGAGTGACAAAGATATTTACCTCTGACCAAAACAAAATCAATTTAAAAAGCAGGGGCTTGGGCATTGCTTCTTTTCCAAGAGTGATTTCATCTTCAAGCTCAGAAGATAGAGTGTTCAGTGTATGCTATAAAGCAGTTTGGGATTTTAGCCCTCTTCCAGGAGTCTGGAATGTTTTTATTTAGGAGACTATTTGGACTGGCAAAGGATGGGAAAAAATCTCTTCCTTACCTTACCATTGTTCAAGTTCCTTTGCCCAGTCCTGAGCCAATATAAACTCATGTGAGCAGTTGAGAATTTACTTTCTGAAATAATAAAATAGTCTCGTGCTTGTGGTGTTTTTAATAAATAAATAAGAAAGAAGCATAGCAGAGGATGACCTGACTGTGGCAGCTGTGGACTGGATCCTGGAGTTTGGATCTTACTGCATTGGCTCCTGGCAACATGTTCCTGCAGGAAGAGTTGCAGCTCCCAAGCTGTCCGTTCCCTTCATACCAAGGGGCGTGTGTACAGAAGCAGCAGCCCCGGTGTTTCTCGCACACAGCGAAGTGCTGCGTTGCCCATGTGTTGCCCAAGCTAACGTCTATTCCGTTTCCCTGAGGGAAGAGGTAGCGGAAAGCCAGATGGAAGCGTTCAGTAGGCTAGATATGACCCACATTTTGTAACTGGACCGTATRTAGTCAGATGTGTATGAAGTCTGGCCACATTCTTTACTCCTTGCCACAAAGCATATAAACCTTACTGTGTTGTTTAAAAGCAGTTCCTAAAATTCTTCGGCATTGTTGGGCTGAATTACTGATTCCTATGGGTTAGCTGTAGCACAGTGATTAAACCTGCAGTGAGAACGTATTTTGTATGAAATGGATTAACAAGCCCTGAGCCTGCTCCTCCGAGTGAGTTGTTCAAACAGTGCATTTCTGACAGAATATACAGCTGCTTGCTTGACAGAGTAAGCTGTGTTTTTAATAGGTGTTTTTAAATAGGAGTGTAAAGAATTTACACATTAAAGTGAGCTGTTGAAAATGTCAACTCCTAAGTAATGAAAYATTGGTATATTTGTATGCTTTGGTTTATTGTTGTATTTGCAGTGTGTTTGTAAACTAGCAAGTTTTCACCAAGGGAAACTTCACTAGTTGACTGCAGCCGATATCAAACTGGTCTTACCTGTCCTTGGTTCTCCTGGAATCTAATTTGCACAAGAAATGCATTGTACAGCTCTAGGCAAATGAGCTACTTTTCTCAGAATCTGTTTGGATTGCAGGGAAACTTCATTATGTGGAAGAATACTCTATTTCCAACTGAYTAAGTATTTTAAATAATTCCTGAAGTAATACTGTGCACATGTGGTATAAGTATAGGAAATGTTAAAGTTCAATCTAATCTTGTTATGATTACTTCAAGATTTTGTGGGACTAGTTTAGCCAATGGGATTTGTTTGGAAGTGATSCAATTAAAAATTATACCTTGTGGAGGAGGAAGAACATCTGCCAGGTCAAAACGCATAGTGATAAATCAGAGTGCTCTTCAGCATGCTGATTAAAAACAACCCCCCCCAACTTTTTTTTTATCCTTTCCTTATGTTACTGCTTTTACATAATCAATATACCTCCCTTTTTGAAATAGTGTATACAGTTGGTATYCATGAAACTGATGCTAGAGTTAAATAAACTGCAAATGACGTGTTAGGAGTGTTAGGGACCATCACCTATTATTCAGTACTTCAGTATGTGAATCTTTAATTTGGAAATGCTGTAATATAGACAAGCACTTCAGCATTKTATTTGACTACAGTATAGATTTTCTTTTTAAATCACTTCTCTGAAATCTTACAGRGATGTTGTCTGTTTTAGTTTTGAGTATCTTGATGGATGCTAAGTAGCCTTAAAAGCCCTTAAAACTGAACATATCCTAAAAAGAATAGATTTACTGTGTATGGTATTTATTACAAGTAGCACTCATGATTGTGTCCCAAGGACCTTCCTCTCATCATCATTCAGTATCTTAAAAAAACAAYGCAAAATCAAAAAAACCTCTGCTTAATCAGATTCTTCCATAAAATCTGCTGCATCAAATTCAGCTGTCTTGCAGACTTAAGAAAGGATTCTTCAGTAAAATTTTATTTTTGTAGGAAATAACACTTTCGAATGAAAAGCTGTAAACTTGTACTCCCTAGCATCCTTGTGTCTGGGGAGGTATTATCCTTGTGAGCACATGCACTCCATTTCATGAGCTCAAACTTCTGTACTGGAGAACCTAGACAGCTTTATTTTAAATACGGAAGGAGAAAATATAGTCCAAGTGGAAATGGTAACAGGACAGGTGACTCATGTCACTCATTTCAAGAGTAGTTGCTGTCTTGTTTCTGAAGGAATAAAGGGACAGTATATGCCCAATTGATGGTTTTGCAGAGGGACTCTCTACAATCCTTTATATTCTATTAGTAAGCTAGGATATTAGTGTAAGCCTGAACACATTGGTAATAGCTGTTTTCCAGTTTAAGCAGTTTCAGATACAAAATAGAACACCTGTGCTGCCAGGGTGACTTTATCAAAGGGTGCTGCTTAACATTAGAACATTGCCAGTTTGACTTACGTTTCCCCTCGTTYTCTTGCACCGAGCAAATAGTGGGGTCACCTACAGATAAGATGAGAACATAYATGTATATGAGAGACTGGGCTCTTCATAGATCAGGTATGTTAATTCAGCCCTCCTGTGCTGGGCTGTGCAAAGTCAGTGCTTGAAGCTGAAAAATCTGCCTTTTCTTACGTAGTTAYGTGAAGTCTTAAAGCTTGCTCGGAGAGAATGAGTTGGTTTGTTTTCTGGAGAAGTAAACTTTGAAATCTTTAATGCTGTCAGTGACTCAGCACAACCTTTGTATTTAAAACACTTAAAATATAAAGCAGAATTACAGTAATTAGCTCTGTTTTGATACAGCTCRGTTGAAACTTATCCCTCCCTGCAGTGATAAAGAAAATAGTTGAGGACTGTTGTGGAGAAGGGGATTACACTCCCCTTCTAAAAGGCTGTGTTCAGAACTGAAATTACCGTGTTTTTTTTCTCTCAGCTCTTTGACTTTGGAATAAGATATGAACATACATTTATCTGTTGGTGTAGCTGGTGGAATTGTACTGAGAATTTTTTTCCAGTAAGTAGTAGTTTGTTCCTACCTACTAATCTTGTACCCTCTCTTTGCAGACTGCCGTTGATGTTTTTAAGAGGATAATTTTGGAGGCAGAAAAAATCGATGGGGCAGCTTCACAAGGGAAGTCTTCGTGCTCAGTAATGTAATTCCACTGCAAAACACGAAAACACTGGGAATACATTCTACCTGAAGAAGCAAAACTGCCCATTATCTTTAAGAATAAACTATGCTCTTTTTTTTTTTCCCTCCCTCTTTCTGTTAACCTGAAAGATAAACAGTTGGTTTGGAGCCTTTCCCTTCAGATTATGTTAAACTCTGACTCCTGTGCAAATGGCTTCACTTCCATTTTCAAATTTTAAGCAATCATATTTTCAATTTATATATTGTATTTCTTAATATTATGACCAAGAATTTTACTGGCATTAATTTTTTCAGTGTAGTTTGTTGGTTAGAATAATCATCAAAATGATGCATATTGTTACACTACTATTAACTAGGCTTGGATATCAGTGTTTCTTTGTGTTAAATGTATACTTGTAAATAAAATAGCTGCAAACCTTAAAGTTCTGTTCATATTTTTTTTGTTAATTGTCTATATTAACTTGTTTTTGTGAAAAATGCTTACCTGCTCGCCTTAAGAGGAGATGTGAGATCCTGAAGCCAATGAATTTTTTGACTCTTGCTAAAGAGGTGTTTGCTAGTGATCCAAACTATTTTTGGTACCAGAACTCCAGGCTGGCTGAGTAGCTCAGTTGTTCTTTGTGGCAGTTGATGAAAATGAGACACAGGTAACACCTTTATCTAATTTGGAGGGAAATAGTTGGGTTGCAAGTAGAGCAACCAGCACTGTCTTTTCCTTCATGTGACCCAGAAGTCATGGACTAAAGGGTGCACAAATCTGTCACAAGTGGCTAATACACACCTGTGCTACARATTGTTCCTGTGGACATGTAACTGGGAACACTTTCAAGATTGAGTGGATTTATCCAGCTTACAAACTTAGACTTGCTTAAAAAAACACAATTTATCTTAAATGTTATTTTTGTATCTCGAACAAATTGATGTGGGTTATTTATCGTGTATTGCTATACTACTATTATACGCAGACATCACTGATGGAGGTGAGTGGTGGTCTCATGGCAGCCTGGCCTTTGAGAACGTTGGGGTTCCGGTGCAGCTTTGGCCAGCTTCATGTGCAACCAGCTGCAAACTTTTGCTTGGTTTTGGGATATGAGACTTAATATTAAATCTCTTCAGTCTAGAAACAAACATTAAGTTTGTAATGTAATCAAGTACATTGAAAATAAAACCCAAAAATGTACAGTTGACCTATTTTGTATAGAATGTGATACTGAAATAGGAAAATGCTGTATTAAATGAAGAGTGTTTCTTATGCATTTCCGCCCCCATTGAAGACTTGATTTCTGGCAGGAATAAAAAGAAATAGAAACTTGTAATGGTTTTGCAGCCAGAATTAGCTTTTGCATTTCAGGCAATGCTAAAAGATACAAGGTCAGCATGTCTCTTCATTTACTGCTCAGGGATTCCCCCATATTACTGAATAAATCGTTTAAAACCATTGGTTAACAGTTTTCATGTACAAAACATTACTATTTTCTTTGTCATTGTGAGATAGATTATTCTGATTGTTCGTCTGGCTTTCTGGCAAAACGTTGTTCTTTCTTTGCAACTAAGCTATTGAYCAAGTTCTTTTGAAAGCTGATCTCTGTTACCTGAGTTTTTCATAATTTATGCCAAATATCAGCTTCTATAGATGGAATATTTTYATACATACTAGACCACTGAAGTTTAGCAAAGTCTGAGGGGTCATTGTGAGGAAAAAGATTCTTGATTTCAGGATCATACATTGGCATTGCATCCAGCACATAATGTCAGTGGGGTTATGAATTCCCTTAACTTGTAGATGTAAGTTTTGAAATAGGCAAGTTTAGTGTCTAACTTATGTTCCTGAAAATTGTCATCAAAGGTAGGAGTTGCAGAGTACTGGAAAAGTTGAGCAGCCACRTTTACTGGTGTGGGGTTTTCTTGTTTGTTGGTTTGGTGGGTTTTTTGGTGTAAAGTAAYGGCTTCATGAGAACTGATCATCTCTAAAGCCTGAAAAAGCCACTGCACTGGTACTTAAAAAGTACTGACTGCTTAGGCTTTATAGGGGATGGATGAAGAAATGCACAACCCAATGGTCCTGGGATAATTAAGTCCAGTTTCCAGGGAGTGAAGCTTTTGGGGAGAGAACTTCAAGCCAAATTGGATTATTTCCAAAGAGAACTTCCAAGACTTCCCCTGAGCAGTACTCTGAATTATGAAGTAGGCTTACATTTCTTTCCTGCAATGGCTGAAGAATCACATTCATTAACCTATGTTGTTTTCTTTGTCCTRTCACTGGGTCATCCAGTAAAACAGTAAATTACTTCACTTGCTCAAACCTYCCTCCTAATAAAATCTAAGAACAGCCATGTGCAACAGTCTCGTAGTTTTAATGAAATGTGGACAAATACAGTCACTGAACTATTTGCATTTCAGTGTACAGAGATTTCAGTTGACTTCTGAGGCTGGCACCTTCCAGCAGTTACACAGCCTAATAGAGGCTTGAGCAGCCTGATGGGTTGCACAAGCTGAGTTTTGTTGTTATTAGCCCTAAAAGGGGTAGGTACCCTTGGAAGTGCGATATTGGTTATCAACTTACCACTCCTGTACATAACAAACTGCTGTTTGCATGGATTCTGTATAATCTTGTGCAGCTGGAGAAGGCCACTCCAGGTCTTCTGAAAGTTCTTGAGGATTGTAATAAATGATGCTTGGATTAAGAGTTAAATTACTAAGGAAGTTGCTGTTCTCCAGCACAGGCTAGGAGAAGTTTGATATATGCTTAATAGGGCTTAGCCTTACTTCTAGTGATGATCACTGGTGAAGGAGAAGGTGCAAAGGTCCTTCTTCTGTTAAGAAAACRCAAATTTCAGCTACTCTGTCAAGTGAAATGAGCATTAACTTGACTGAATTTAAACTTCTGCAACTAAATAGCACTCTCGTATAAAGGAGAAAATAGGCAAAGGCCAAAATTCTGCATTACTTGCACTCCAATCCAGCTCCTTTCTTTGTTGCATGAATAGTAAGGAAGTTTTCAGCATGCTGAGTTCAGGATAGTGAGCTGAGCAGCCTTCAGTCCACTGAGAACCACAAAACCTTTGGAGCAGGTGTAACTCTGCAACTGGAGTGTGCATTGCTGGCAGGAAGCCAGTCTGTGGTTATTCTTTCCAGGTCTCTATTCTGTGCATAASGAAATTTTATCCCTGCTACTAAACCTTGCGATGAGGAAGGTCTGAGGGCAGCCAAGGTTGGCTGTGGAGCATCATGCCTAAGCTTTCTTCCTGTCTCTTCAGTAAAGGTGCTTTGCATGGTTGGTGGTGTAGAAATGAGTTTACAGCTCCCGAGGGTTCGCAGTGGTGGTATGGTAGCGTATGAACCAAGCAGCTGTATGTTGTTTTTCAACCAAGGGCACGGCAATGTGGACTAAAACTGGACTCTGCTTAGGAAGTTCTTGCAGCGTTGGAGGAAATGGAGAAAACTTCAGGCTCCTCATTTTTCAGCTTCTCTGAACAGAAAAGTTCCTACATCCAAACGTACGGCCCAGAAGTGAATAAGCACCTCGTGCATTTACTATTGCACCGAAATGAAAAGGGCCAGAAGCGTGCAGTCTTCCACCTTTGCAGCCAAAAAGCTCACACTGCTGCAGGTGCAGGCATCGCAGGCTGCCATGCCAGCGGGGCTTGGTGCCTCGGTGCCGCGGGGCAGGAACGCGCTGGAGACGGACCTGGCGCCCACACCCATGCTGGCTGGGCTTACATTGCTAATTAACAGTGCTTCGCTCTAACCTCTTGAGAAGGAGAGATCAACAGGTTCTAATTAGGCCTTATGTAAGCAGCACTGCTCACCATCAAAGCRTTTTGCTAATGCTACCTAATCTTCACGGCCTCATGAGGTCAAAATTACTCCCCGTTTATGGCTGGGGAGAGGAAGAGCCTTTACGCAGTTGGCCTTAACTCATCAAGGGCACGGGGGAAGTGTGGTTAAACTAGGTCTAGGTGACGGGCGTTCTTGGCTTCTGGCTCTGCCCTTCCTTTTCGTAGACTTCTTTCTGTCCTTCCTTTTGAAACAAAACTGAAAGGGTTTCACTGGAAGCCCTGGGCTTTTTGGCGTTCTCCAAAAAGTCCTGTTTCAGTCCACTTGTTCATTTGSCCCAGCTTGTTGAGATATCCCATGAGCTGCACTAGTGTTGATCCCTAGGCAGAATATTGCTGAAATTAGACTTTGTTTGTTTGTTTGTTTTGTTTTTTCAATCTCTGCCTGTCTTATGCTGCTATTAAGTATTTGACGAAATCTGCCCAGTTGGGCAGAGGAGGAAGCTAGTTCTTCAGAGCACAGAAATGCCCCGTTCTGTTTTCTGCCTCCTTTGGTGCATTTGAKCTTGATTTATGGTGTCTTGCAGGTTTTTTGTTTTGTTTTTGTCTTTTTAATCTGATATTGCTAATGATAAAGAACTTGTTAAATAGCTTGAAACAGYTCTGAGACTTTACTAAAAAATCCTACCAGCTCCTTCTCTGAAGAGCCGTGCTTCCTGTTAGGTTGCTTTTCTTTTTCTCTCTCTGGTGACAGACCGACTGTTCTTGCCTTATTRCTTTGTTTAGAAGATGAGATTTTTCCTGCTGTATCTTTACTTTACACGTTGGAAGACACAGCTGGAAGAGCACGCTACCTAAGCTGGCATTTTTAGGGACGTGGGAGACAGATGCTAAAAGGGAAGTGGATGGAACAGGAGAACACTCAACCCTTTCTCTCCCTTTCCACTGTCCTGCTGTCTGTCTTCGTTTCCCTTGTTGGATCTGACTCTCAGGACCTCTTCAGCAGGCTCTTGCTCATCTAGCTCAAGAATTCTCCTACCTGTAAAAAGTCAGGTATGACGTATGCCTGGCCTCAAGCTCAGGGTGCCTTGCTTTAAGCCAGGAATGAGTAAAATCGGCGAGTCAGTTGGAGTTCTTGCTTTTATCAGCATCACCCATTTTATAGAACAGACACRTGTCCAGCCTGCACTTTCAGAAACCGAGTGTGCTGGCTTCCAGTACAAGGCTGAGACCTAGGATCCCACTTACTGTCTTTCCTGCCAGTTTCTCAACTCTACCTCCTTACACCAAGTTTGCTGCGGAGTTCCTCTCTCCTTCCTCCTCCCTTCCACCCTTGGCAAGTCTGGTTCCTGCTGTGAAACTCTTCCCCCCGGGGCCCTGCTGAGAGCAGAGTGACCCAAAGGAGGGCTTAGGACCATTTCTCTTGGCAGCTCCCGATTCCACAGYGAGGGGCTATTTTTCCTAGCAGGAACCTGGCCAGATCTGCACCACGGCTCTGCTGCAAGGTTTCATCAGGCCTCAGGAGGTCTTTGAGTCTGTTTTCCATGTGAGGCACTGCGAAGTGTTGTGTAGCACAGCGTGTGTGGTGGAGATGGTACAGCATAGCCATCTTTCATGGAGACGTGCTCCAAGTGACCACCGGCAGCTGCTTTGGCTTCGTACTTCTGCAGTGAAGACGGTGCCCAGTCGTGTACCGTGTGAAGTCACGTGCACAGCGTGGTCATAAATATATTCCCCGGCAGCTGATCCTYACTTCCCAGCAAAGAGCAGGCAACGCGTGGCTGCTGGTGGGAGGTCACACTGGCTAGAGACGTTTTGCATTCGCTATAACCGCCCTTCCCAGCAGCTCCAGGTGGCAGGACGTGGAGGACTTGCGTGTTGGGAATGAGTTACTCATGCATGGAAATGAACGCTTTGGCAGCTGGGAAGAAGTGGGCTTGGTTTTAATAGAGTAACGTGGTTTTAAAATAGAAACTCAACTTTGAGCCATAAAGATAGTTTCTCCCGCTGAGGTGTGTCGTGCTCGCAAGTGGCCCCCAAGATGCGCTAGTTTGCTTCAGCGATGAGCCAAAAAAAAATCCCTAGCCGCCTGCATCGTAAATCGTCCCAGGCAAGTGTAAATTGCTGCTAGGGGTAGCTAAGCCTAAGGCTGATGGGATGCACCCAGGTGATCTTAAACACTTCTGAAAGTATGTTTGTTTAATACGCATTTTTCTCTTTCTGGTAATGCCTGAAATGTCATTGCTGCAGCAGGAAGATCTAAAAGGGAATCTCACCTCCTGTTTTCCAGAAGGAGATGCTGAGAAATGTAGGAAGGAAAGAGACTGCAATAACCTTTGTAAAATGAGTGCTAGGGGTGGTTCCACATCTCACCAGCTGGAAGTCTTTCTTGGTAAGGTGAGTGAAGAAATCTCTTTTTTTCAAGCTGGATGGCCTTTTAAAAGCGCTGGGATACGGACGTCCTTTGCGCCTGTCCCTTTGCAAATCTTAAAAGCTCTGCTAGAAGCTGGAGCGTGGCCCTTTGGGAGAGTGTGATGTTAAATCCTCGGCTGTTGCTCACTTTATTATTATTTGCATGTAGTTGTGCTGACAGTATTAAGGTGCCTCTGAGCAGAGGAGAGCATAACGTGGTGCCAGAAGATCCTCCCAGCTAGGTCATTCCTGAAGATTCACCTGCAGGAGTCACGTCCCACTGTCTTGAGGAAACCTCTGCGTCAGAGAAGGTTTAAGTCTGGCTTCYTCCTACCTTAACTCTGGTATTTTGGCGCTCTCCGGCTGGTGCCACCCAACGCTGCAGATCTTTGCTGTCTGCTGCAACGCAGGGCTGCAGGCCACGGCGGGCTGGTTTCTCTAGGAGCACGCCAYGGTGCCTCACGGCCGCGTTTTGAGGGCTGGACGTATATATGCCGTGCCTCTTGGAGGGAAGAGGTTTGCTTGGGAAAAGGCTGCTCCCAGCTGCCCCCRACAGGAGTTTGCTCCAGGAAGGGCTGTACCAGGTCGGAGCAGACGTCCCTCAACCCAATATCCTGGTTCGCTGCTAGCATCTACCGGAGACGCAATAACAGCCATAATTAGAAAATATATATATATATATACCAACCAGGGACCTGAAGCGAGAATGCTGGCCACCGTGTAAGTGTTAACTTCTCCTTGCACCCCGCAAAAGATGCTCATTGCTCTTCCGAAAAATCAGAACTACCTCAGTTAAATTGCCCTGAAACGAAACGGTTTCTGCAAGTTTAGCAAACTGAGYGTACACAGAAAGAAAAAATAGTGCTTGCTGTGACGTCTGGGGCGGTCGCGGGCTYGGCACGGTGCAGCCCAGGCTCCCGCGGCGTCGCGCTGCTGCGGCAGCCCGGGGACGGGACGGGGCTCCGGTGCGGGGCGCCGCCGGCGGCGTCCGGGCGCTTGGGGCTTCCCGAGAGCTCACAGCAGGCTCCAGCGCCCGCGCGTCTCCGGGGGCTGCTCGGCTCGCTGGTTTGCCCTCTGCCGTTGGCARCTCCGGCAGCCTTTGGGAGGGATATTTGCTGGGAACAGGGATTTGCAGCTCTTCCCGGCCGCCAGCTCCGCACGTTTGCCTTCGCCCCTTCCCAGGGTCCGGCGCCGCTGGGCGGTTGGAGGCGCCGGATGCTCTCGCGATCCAGGGAAGAGGAATACGGAGCGGCGTTTGCTTCAGCTGGTGCCGTAAGGTGTYGGAATACGGAGGCTAAATGGGAAACGATCCCTTAGGGCCGCCGGCGAAGCTGGGAAATCCCTCTAATCCCGCGCCGGCGAGGCGCCTTCCGCGGGCCTCTGCTTTCGGCCGCGATAGCGGGGAGTCGGCTGGGGAAAAGAACAGCGAAGGGAAGTAAAACCAGCCCGGAGAAATCAGCAAAGGGCGGCGCGGCCTTCGCCTTATTTGCTGGTTGTCCGTTTTTATGTTTTCTTTATTAAAAAAAAAAAAGAGAGAGACAAGTCCTCGGACGGGCGCAGCAGGGGCGCGGGCGCCGCCGGGCAGCTCCGCTGTTAAACCTCCTGCCCGAAAGCAAAACCCTGGACTCAGCAGGCCCCGGCAGCCGCAATTCTGCCGGCTAAGCAGGAGCCGCCGGCGCGGCGCCGGGAAGCCCCCGCGCTCCCGGCCCCTCTCGCCGGCGCCTATATAGCGGGGCGGCCGCCGCTGCCGCGTGTTTTGGCTTCGGGCTGTCGCTTTTGGGAGAGCAGCCGGCGGCAAATGTCTCAGTATTCGGGAAAAGTGAGTAGAAGCGGAGGCGGCGGAGAGGCGCCGCGGGTCCCGGGGCTGGCGGAGCGGGTCGGAGCGGCGGCGCCGGATGCGGGGGGCGGAGGTGGCGCGGCGGGGGGGACGCGCGGCGGTTCTCCGAAAAACCGACCCCGTTGTCGGGGACGTCTTTTCTCCTCCCTCGGCCCAGATCGCTTTCTACGAGGGCAAATGCTTCAGCGGGMGGAAGCTGGAGCTCTGCGGGGCCTGCGAGAGCTTCCAGGAGAGGGGCTTCGCCCCGCGCGCGAGCTCCGTCCGCGTCCGCAGCGGCGCCTGGGTCTGCTTCGACCACGCCGGCTTCCGCGGGCGCCAGTGCGTGCTGGAGCGCGGCGACTACCCCGACTTCGGCCGCTGGGACGGCCACGGCGACCACGTGGGCTCCTGCCGGCCCGTGGGCATGGTGAGCGGCGCCGACCACCCCGCGCAGCGCTCCGCGCCCCTCCCTGCAAAGGCACAAGGAATTCTGCTTAAAAATGCCCTTGCGGCTAGCTCTGTCCCGCGTCCCTACGGAGCAGCCCGCAGCATCCTCCCCRGGGGGGAATTTACCTCGGTTCCCCTCTTCCAGAGCTTACGTGTCCCTATTTATTACTTTTTTTTCCTTAAAGAAAAGCACAGCAGCCAGTAGCTGCAGATACGGGTGGAACCAGAGGCAGCGTCACTTAATTTAGGGAAATAGTCTAATATTTTTTGCAGATTTTATCTCCCTCTATTTTTTTTTTCCCGCTGCATCTGTATTTTCTTGACTTTCGCCCGTGCACGGAGCTCGCGCTCTCTGTCCGGGGGCTGCGGGACGGGGCGAGAGCGGGGGGGCCGCGGCGGCGCTGCTGGCGAAGTGGGTGTCCGTGCGGGGCGGTTTGTCCCCTGGCGAGGGGGGAGCTTTGCGGACGAGGGGGGAATTGGGGGGGTTGTGCAAGCCAGCGTGACGCGTCCCGTGCGCGGTCGGTTTGCACGTGAAAAGCGGCTGCAGAAAGGTGCAGACGTTTGCAGCGATTTCTGGATGGGTTTTGTCTTTGGTCGGACTCGGTTCCGC
>NW_028186612.1:1954813-1978723 GCF_003343005.1 Rhea americana
GTCCCCAGCACGGAGAGCATTACCGAATCGAAATATTTGAGGGGACCCATTTCGGCGGTCACAGCCTGGAGTTCACCGAAGATTGCTCCTTCCTGCAAGGACGAGGCTGGGACAAGAACTACGTCAACGCCGTCAAAGTGTAYGGCGACGGCGCGTGAGTAGCCGGCTCCGGGCGGGATTGCAGTCGCCGCGCGGCTCCGGCGTGCAGCGCGGGCTCCCTGCCCCAGCGCCCTCCTTATCGCCTGCCGGACGAGACGCAAGGAAGCCGGTGTCAGGGAAAGGGCTGTCAGCATCGGGGGGGGGGGCTTGGAGCAAGCCTAAAACTGCTAGTGAAGCACGTGGGTTTGAAAGATGTTTTTTGGTGCCTCAGATACTGAGTTGCCAGACAAGAGCTACGTGAAGGGGATGTGATTTTTGCAGGATGACAGCTCGGCACGAGCTCCGAGACACCTTGCTAAGGTGTGCAAAATGAGGCACCTAAAAACGCTCTTCTCTTTTCTCTTTCTTTTTTTCTTTTTTCTTTTCTTTCTCCTCCCCCCCTTTTTTTTGAAAAGTTTCTGTGCCTGGTTCCAAACKCCTCCTTAAAATCCACCCGGCGGGGCGGCTCCCGGCGGCTGGGCCCGGGCAGCCRTCCCGGCCTGCCGGGGGAGGTGGGCAGCTCGGCGCTACGCAGTCCATGGCTTTTGCTTWTCAAGTGGCCTCTCCAAGGCTTGCTGCCACACTAGGAACAGCTTCCGCTCTTCTGACAGCTAAAATTAGGCAGCAGCATCTCACCTCAAAATTAAATTACATCTCGGAGAGACAGCGGCAACKTCCAGTTCAGCAGCAGCAGAGTCAGCAGAGAGCGGCTGTTTGGATTCCCAGTTCCCGCGTTCGGTGAGGGACCATAAGCGTTTGATAACTATGGATCAAAATAGCAGCAGGTCCCAAACCAGGGATCCCCAGTGCCTAGCAAAGGTCATATGAGGAGCAGCTCCGAAGTCAAAACTTTCCATGGAGATGTGGAGCGGTTTGTTCCCCAAATCTGGCCCGGATTAGTGCAGGGAGGCTGCGGCTGGTGGCCGGCGCGGAGAGGGTCTCTCCATCGCTGGTGGTCACGGTGTTTGCACGGCAAAGTCAGTTCCTCTCGGGAGAGGACCTCTCCTCCAAACCAGCTGGAGTCGGGGCTGCCTCCTTGGACCACCGTGCCCGGGAGGTGGCTGCCCCGGCGTGGGGCAGGCTGCTCACTCGCCCGCCGGCCCGGGGGTCGCTCCAGGCTCGGAGAGCGGCGAGAGGGAGAGGGAAGAGAGGAGCGAGAGGAGCGGGAGCGAAGGTGCCCTGCGAGCGCTGCGGCGGGCTGCAGGGGGCCGGCGGTGACACATCTCGGGCACATCCCACCTGTGATCTTGGGCACCTTCTGCCCACAGAGGTTACTTCCCAGACTAGGAAAAATCTGTAGCGTTTTGAGGCTGTAACATCCTGACAGCGAGTGTCATGCAGGATCCCTTCTAACCCAACCCAGAACCTCTCTGTTTTTCCCCCCAAAAAACAGGCTTTCAGCTCAGGCAGTGCTACTTTTTTAAATCCTAAGCTAGCGAGCAGAGCAACCCGCTCCAGGAGGTCGCGACGGCCGGCTCGCAGGCGTCCGCCGGGGACCCCATTAGTGCTGTGCAGGGATGTGGACGGCGTTCGGATACCAGGAGGAGAAACAGCAACACAAAGCCAAGAGAGACTCTGGGAATACTTTGACAAGAGTTTTAGACCTATTATTTACCACGTGTGTCCCTGTAGTAGAGCCTGGAACTTGAGAAATTGGGATGTTATCCAGGAAGTTTCAAGCGCTTAAGCTTTTCAGACRGATTTTTCTCCCTCGCCCCCTGCCACGTATGTAAGGGCCCCGAAGCTTCCCCTCGTGCACGAGTCCGGACTGTTTAGCCGCTTCTGGTATCATTAAATGATTTCTCAAAGGCTTGAAGTAGCTTTAAGAAAGCAAGAAAAATACTGAGAGGACCGTGGACCCTGAAACAACGGTCACTGAAAGTGTGTAGGATCTGTAAATGTTTAATAATTACTTTTGTAATTAAACTGCAGAGGGTCCCACTGGTGGAGGTGCTGCCAYGGAGAGGTGAGACTCAGCAGGGAGCGGGGTGGGAAGAGCTGACCCGGCGGAGACACGAGGGTGTTGAGAGAGCCCGAGGGGTGGGAGGAGATGGCAGATTAACTCCAGCCCTCAGCCTGGTCTTGTTTTACTTGGCTGAACGGAGGAATCGATGTTTTTCTGCAAGATGCACCTTGTGAGGAGAAGAGCTCGGCACAGCTTGGGCCATTTACACCCGCCGCTCCCGCGGGCAGCTGGCGCGGGGCCGCGCGGCCCTCTGCCCTCAGCCCTGGGCCAGCACTTCTCTTTCTTCACGAGAAASGCGGGCCGGGACACGTCCCACGGCTGCGTGAGCTCAGACCGCCTCTGAGGACGCGTCCTCCCAGACACGTCCTCAGCCGTTCGAGGAGCAGAGGAGACAGGGATCGCCGGAGAGGAGCATCAGCCACAGGCTGTTTCCAGCATCTYGGACACTTGCAGGCAGAGAGCCGGCACTGAAATTGGGTCAGTTTTATTTGGCATGCGCTAAAAGCAGATGTGAAGTGGGCTGACCTGCTTTGCTCCTGTTCTGCTCACTTCTAGCAGCGCCCAAGTCTCACCCTGCGTCAGTCTGAGATCGTTGCTAGCTTGTATAATAAATACTGTGCAATTTTCTGCAGATCCATGCATCTCTAACCACTCTCTGGAGTTGGAGAGATTATTCCTGTTTTTAAAAGCCGCAAAGGTGAGATATGTCTGATAAACCCAGGGGAGGAAGGAGAACACGACCAGACGGCCTGCTCTTTCCGTGTCCTTCAGGCCAAGCTGCTGCCGTGGAGACCGASCGGTTCTGTTATCCCCATCAGTGTTATTTCCCCCTACACRATGTCTGTTGGATACGGAAACATTYCCATCCTCTCCAAAATCCGGGTGTGATGTCACGTGCTGCTAAATAGCTGCTGCCTGCACTACCAGCAGGATCAGTGGGAAGCGATGCCGGATCGGCCGGAAACTTGTTCCCGGAGAGAAACGTCTGCCGCCGCCGCTGCACGCCTTGGGGCTGAGGGTGTCCGGCTCCCTCCCTGCCGAGCATTCGGGGCTCGGGAGAGCTACCTCCCCACATGCAGATRGTGATGCCTGAGCTGTTAAGACAGCCCTGGAGATGAGAGCTCTTCCCTCGCAGTTCCTAAGATGTTGCTGCCTACTTTGARGCTGTTGCAGTTTGTGGGGAAAGGAGCTTTGCCATCTGCAGCCCTATTCCCACCAGCAGTGTCTGCTCCAGTATCACAAATGATATAATCCGGCTTTACGTGAAAACATGTGCTGCGTCTCCTCTTCGAAGGCTCAGTCACTCACAAAAGATGATTTAGAAATAGTAACTTTAGAAAGCCGTTTTTTTTTTTTTTTTTTTTTTTTTTTTTTTTTTTTTTTTTTTTTTTTTTAATAGCAGGCCAGACAAGCAGGTCAACCCTTGTTACTTTTTTTTTTTTTCCTTTTACATTCTGGCAGAGAATACCCCATAAAAGGATTTTCTAAACTACAGCAACATGACTTGAAGGAACCAAATCACACCTTTATTCCACTGACGTATTTGAGTGCGTTAGCGTTTGGTAGAGTTCTTGCAGTCAGGCTGGAAATTGCAGAGTGGGAAGCAGACATCGCTGCTTCATCACCATTGGCGCCTGCTGGGCACGGCACCCATCAAAGAGCTATTTATGGAGAACCGACGTACTCGGACAACGCTGAACGTGTATCGTTCAACTAAATGGGAACCTGTAGGACTGCCCTGTTTAAATGGTAACCTACTTCAAGGTTCTCTCATAGGTCTAATGGCTTTGCTGTTTTTTTTGAGCAAGACAGGATGCTTTTCTGGTAGAGATGGTTTAGCCCTGTGCAGGTTATTGGTTTCTTCRTGAGACCTGAAATTCTCTGGTTTGTGGCATACATGTGGGTAAAGAGAACAATATAACATCCTTTCTAGCATGAAAATCCGAGCTGTGGAGTCCGCTGTAAACATCTCCTTAACTTCAGTGTAGTTGAATGTTTGTACTAGTAATGAATTGGGACCAGTGTCCTTCAGAAAGGACAGGCTGAACTACGTTAGGGACAGCACTTGCAGGGCAAGGGAGTCCGTTCACGCCCAAGCTGGCCTGCGTGTGTTCCTGTGTTCCCCATCGTCTCTGCACTCCTTTCTGTCTCTTCCCTTGTGACAAAAACATCTTTTGTATGGAGCCGTGGCAGAACTGAGAGTGGGATTTATTTCAGTAGGAGTCTTTGCTAGTTTTTCAGCRTGAGCAGCTAGTTTTGGCTTATAGGGCCTGGGCTGGTTTCATGTAAGTTTTATTCCAATGTCCTCTGGGTTTATGTGTTAATGAAACACAGTCAAAAGATTTTTGAGGGTWGTTTGCTATGTGCCTGAATCAGCTGAACCGTGCTGGGCTTGAGGACTAGATGGCCTTTTTTCTGGGCTCATGACTAACTTGATTTCCTCTGTTGCTGATGGTCTCAGAGAACGTAAATTTTAGGAAATAAAAGAGCAGCTGAATAAGCCATCTTCACTCATCACCATGTACTGCCAATACACCTCAATCCTTTCAGCTACTCTGCTTTTTCTTTTTCTCTCTCTCTTTTTTCTTTCTTTTCTTTTTTCTTTTTTTTTCCAGCCTTCTCCTAAGCAGAGGAACAAACCAGTGGGCTCTTATCACCAGACCAGTTTGTGCAATCTGCTTCCATTTACCGCAGGGGCCTGTCCAGTTCCCACTACGCAGCAGTGTGATCATGAGTCAAGTGCCTGGAGAGAAACACAGAGGTCCTGAGAAGGACATGGCTGTAATGGGCTGCTCTGCCCCCAAGCACTATGCCCCTGGGTCCTTGARCTGTTGAAAGATGCCCTAGAGCAGAGCAGAACTGGAAGAACTCCCCTGTCCTGTTGGACTACTAAATGTCCTGTGTCCATAAGATRAACATCCCTGGACTACCACCTTGTAGTACTGTCGGTAATGCTGGGTATCCTCAGCAGAAGGGAATGAATGGCAGGTGCGGAAAATGGGCAACAGCTCTTTTCAGGAGTGCTTGAGGGACAGATGGTGAGCTGATGGAGCAGAGAGGCCCATGATTATGTAAAACTATGGAGAGGGATGGCAGTAGAAGAAAGTCATGAGTGCTTCATGAACAAGGCTAGGGTGGAGGATAATTTTATAACTTGTTCTTAATTAAACTGACAAGCTTAGCACTCCTTCTGACAGTGCACAGCAGGATATGCAAAGAGGGACATTTCTACAGGGCAACTTGCCATTATGCCCACATGAGCACTGGGCAGCCTTCGTGCACTGGAAAGTTTCAAGGAAAGTCTGAGGATGACTTTGTAATTCTGATCAGACTATAAATTGATTGCAAAAAAGTGCCAAAGAATGAACTTGTTTGTTTGGCTAAAGCCAAGGCTAAGGATTCAAATGCCTTGGCTGAGCACATTTCAGTGGTGCTGCTTGCTTGTAGAAAGGGGTTGTGGAAGCACAGGCAGCATGATAGAGTGGGATACCATGCAGGTGTGCACCCCCCACAACAGCTGTGTTGGTGCTGCACAAGGCACATGGGAGCAGGGGCCCACCACAGTCCAACTCGGTGTCCTCTCAGAGATAAAAGGATAGATCTAAGTACRTCCAGGAATCTGTAGAGCAGCTCAATTAAATGTCCTAACATTTTGCATTTTCTTTATAATGTCCATGGATGGCTTGATTTACAACTTTTCTCCTAGGCTTGCAGCTTTTTGCCCTGGGTCRGACTCAGATGAGTTTCTCAGCTATTGTTTGACTTTGGAGGCTAAGCAGTCTTTGCCTTGTCTAGTACTTAGCTGAGTTTCTCCTTGGGAATTTCACATACATTAGTTCCCAACCAAAAGCTGAACTCCTAGCAAGTGATAGACTACAAAACCCAAATGATTTTGAAGATTTTGTTTGTGCTCCACTGTCTTTGCTGAGCCAATGGGTGGGACAAATACCAGGGGTCCTTTTAAATTTACCTGTAATCTTGGTAAGAGAAGAACAAGGTAGAGATGAGAATTTCAGCAATGATGGAGTGGAAACTGAGATGTAACACTATTACAGCAATGACATAATTTGGTTAACAGGCATGGGAAATTTAAATAGAGGAAAAAAGTGAAAGTTGTGGCCGAATTAAGACCATGGAATGGTGCAAACTGGAGGAACAAAGGGAAGAGAGAGAAGCAAAGTTTGTCCCTCTTCGCCACCAGAATTGCTGCTGCCTTGGAGACCTTCAAATGGAGGAAGATATCTTAAAGAAACTGGTCAAGCTAGCTGAAGAAGTTAGGCATGCCAAAGTCAACAAGGGTGTTGGTTGATGCATGTATTTGACTATACTCCAAGGGAAAGTGGTAGTTAACTCTGGAGGYAGAGATGAAGTGAAGAAAACAGAGCCAAAACCTGCTCTCTGTTGGAAAACATCAGAGAGAGGCAATTGAGAATTACTAGTAAAGACAGGAGTTTTTTAAAAATGGCTGTAGAGAACCAAAATTCCCATTACAGGAAGGAGGTTCGTTCAGCTGCATTCAATGCTTTTCAGCTGCTGCAGTAAGGACATTTCTCCTTATAGTCCAGAACAGATTTACCAGGGAGCTAAGAGGACCTGTGTCCTTCGTTAGCACTACGTGCATGTTTTATACAGTAAAGCAGCAGCTGGGTAACCTGCTCAGTGCGATCACGACTCACTCTGCTCTTGCCATAAACTGACTGTTCCTACAACAGTGTGAAGGGGAGAGTCCCTGGTCATGGGGGGCTGCCTGAGTAATTTAAGCCTCCTTTGTGTTCAGGTGGGTGCTGTACGAGAAGCCCAGTTACCRAGGCCGTATGTACATGGTGGAGCGGGGAGAGTACAGCAGCTGCCACGAGTGGCAAGCACAGAGGCCCAACATCCAGTCCATCAGAAGAGTCATCAACTACTTCTAGYGGGGCATTTGTCATACCGGTGGTGTCCTGCTGCAAGCCAGGGGCTCTCCTCCCTTCCTGCTTGCTGACACATGGAATAAATTCTTAAACAACATCTTTGGGCTCAAAGTATTTTTTTCCTCTCGCTTGCATAACTCCTTTGTTAGCTTGATTTCCATATTGTGATTTTACTTTTTTATCATGCAGTAATTTATAAGGAGGATGGAGGGGTGATGTGACAGGCCTCTTCCCAGCAGGGCACCAGAAGTGACGGTGACAAGCAGCTCCAGGACACCTCCCTTGCTGTGGTTCTGCTCTGGCAATGCTCTGCCCCATGACTCTCAGTGCCTTGAGAGGGGTCACRTTACGGCACGTGTGTTGTGGGCACGTGCTGCTGGAGGAGTGGGTGCCTGCTCATGCCACGTGAGGACACACATGAGTCTCATGTCAAGATTCAACCAGCTTGCGGGGGCTGTCTGAGCAGGACGTGCTGGTCCTGATGCAAAAATGGCAGAAATCATTGTGCAGCTTCATCTTGACTTAGCTTGATCTTAGATTGGGCAYACATGAAGAAAACATACTGAAAAAATCCCTGCAGGCACAAAACCAGAGCCGTCTTCTTTGCTCCCAGATCTGCAAGCCTTTCTCTGCCAAAATCCACTGACATTTTGAGGGGGAGGCCAGGAGGAAAACAGCCACAGCATTGTCATATTCGGCACCGCGCTCTTCCCCTCTTTCTGTCCCTCGGGTAGCAAAAAGACACTCCCAGCCCATTTCCATCTCCAGTTGTTTCAACGCGCCTGATCCGTGTTTGCTGCTTGGCAGCTCTTCCTCATCCTCCGCACATCGCRGCATGCCAGGATGGTGCCGAGACGCTAGCAGGGCCGGCCTGATTGCTGAATTATTGACCAGTTACTACAGCTTCTGAGTTTCCAGTTGCACTCAGCACCCAAAGTCAAGTAGCCTTCCTTCCGTTAAATCATAAGCCGTGTTCAGTACGAGCTAAGTGGATTCCTGGCTGTTTTATGAAGGATCTCTTATCTGTATCTGTCATATTTAGTCTTTTCACTCGTTACTCTAGAGCTGCTTAGGCTTGGCCGTTTGATGTTCCTTGACAGGTACTGGCATGGTGCCTGCAGTGCTGAACCCGAGCTTCTTCCCTGCCAGGCTTCGTGTTAATCCACTGGAAAGTCGGCCAATCTAACTACTTTCCTCGGCCCTTTGAAGGGATGTGAGTGAGGCTGACAAGCTGCCCAGTATATCGAAGCATGAGGAGCGTGTGGCTTCAGGGCTGCTCTGCTGCGTGGGTTTGCAAGGGAGAAGAGCGGGCAGGGAGGAGCAAGGGACTGCGCTCTGCACCYGAACCAAGTGCGTGCCTGGGAGTAGGGGGTGGTTGGCCTGGTACCTGCCTCCTGGCTTGACATCAGAGCTGGCTGCCTTTGGCAACGGAGGTCTAAGGTATGCTGCTGCTAAGATTCATTCCCTGTCTGCCTTCCCCACTGGTGATTAAAAAAAATGAAATAAAAATGATTTTGTTGCATCTTGGATGCCCAGAGTAGTAAATCTTTTGGCATCTGCAACTTTCCAAGTTCGCTTTTCAAAACCTGGATCAGTTGGTACTTCTTTGAATTTTATTTCATCTTTCAAGTTAAAGCTACTTAACCAGCAACAGTAGTGGGGCAGAACGTATGATGCTCCCATGATGTAGTGGTACCAGAGGTAGAGTTGCATTGGCTGAGGTTTGCCCCAAATGCACGTGATGTGTATGTGTTACAGGGGTACGAGGATAAGGAACTAGGAAAAAACCTACACTATGAATTTAACAACAGCTTGGGTGATGTTTGCCTCACCAGTGATACAAGTGATTATGCCCTCTTGTAAACACCCTGCGGTTTGGATGGCTTCGCCTGCTCAGACCATAGCAGGAGTGCTACAGTTATGCCAGAACAGCTCTGTATTTCAATGGCTATTTCCTCTTTTACTTACCGTGACGTGTGGTCCACTGGAGCCCTAAAAAAAATCTAAGCATCTTTAATRGATTGCAAGGTATCTCTATGTCAGAAAAGAAGACAGGGAAATGATTCATTCRTTGAGTGGGATGCCCAAATGTACAACTCATGCATCAACTCTTGCGTATTCATTTTTTTTTAATTAAATGCAGCTTATGAAAGATTTTAGGAGTCCTTACAGGATTAGCATTGCTCCTGCTTCAGGAAGACTCTAATCGGCTCCTGAGCTCAATGCATTCTATTAAAAGTTAATATTCAGTCATATGCATCGCTCTCTGTTGTGACCTTCTTGCCACTGATCTGTTAAAAAAATCCAACTGTCCCAAAGAAAGACAGACGTGGTACTGTGACTAGTTTTAAAGGCGGACTGCCATTCATTTGAAGCACATTCAGTGTCACAGTGCAGTTTAGGGATGAGGAAGCAAAGGCTTTAAAATAAACCGCAGCTGGAATCCCTGCTGCTCCAAGTATTCCGGGGACGGAAAAAAAGAAAAGAAAAACCACAAGCGAGCAACCGAACGTCCCTGAGAACAACAGGCGGTGCGAGAGCCCAGATCTCGCACACCTCTGCCTCTTGACGCGTGCTGTACACAGCCCGCGTAGGGAACTGTCCCGCTTGGGCTAATCGACCCCGTTAGACCCGTGAAACTGCTGGATGAGTGCAGAGCTCAGCGGCTCGAAACCCCTGGTGCGGGCCAGCCCTCCGACGGGAACACGGGCAGCCCCCCGCTTCCTTAACCGTGCGCGTGTGACTGCGCACGTACACCCGGATGCACAGGCTGACTCAAACGCGCGGGCGCYGCATGCAAGCACGCTTCGTCTGTATGCTTCGAACTTGGGATTGGTTTGCATTTTCTAGCAGATTAATGCTCATTATTTAAGCTGTGGAGGTACGTACGAGCCCAAGTCGTGGACTAAACCCTGCAGTGTGCTAGGAGTTAAAAGCACAAAAAAGGCATTTCCCGGTTAATCTATGCTGCCGTGTGGAGCACTGGTTGTAACCAGCTAGCGTTTAGCCATCTATAGCACATTTTCTGCATGTCCGTAATATGCTTAGAGACCAAATAACTATCATTTATTAGTATGTGATGTCCCATTTATGAACACACTCACAACGCAAAGAGCTAATCTCATGTGCACACTCTGAAAATTCCTCAGTATACAGAAATCTAATGTTCCTAAAAACTGTGAGCAGCAAATTGAAGTCCATCTATTTTTTTTCTAGGTCTGTTGAAACCTAAATAGGGTGAACATGGGCCTGACCCAAACGTTGGTGCTGCAGGAGCATGCATCGCGTTGGCAGCGGGGGGGATGTGGCGCCTGTTCTCTTCCTTTTCCCTCCCCCTCCTTGCTAAATCTGCACTTGTTTAAAGGACAGAGCACACAGCTCCCATATGTATGCTAGTGGTTAGTTTTTTGGGGGTTTTTTTGTTTTTTTTTTTAAAAAGATTATTGACATTGCTCTAGTCTGAGCTGTGAGTTTTCTGTATATAAAACGTAAACGACAAAAATGCCAGCCTGATGCGAAGCGAATATGAGATTGTGCAGTACACGTCATTAAACTGTATGCCTGAATGAGTTCTGCTACGTGCACTGAGGAGGCAAGCAATGGATTAACTAAATTAGAAACTATTCTACAAAAGGCTAGAGATAAAACAAAGATTCAAAATGAATAAAAGGAACAAGTTATTAATTATGAGAGAGAGAACTAAATGAAATCAACTCCAGCTGGAAAGCCAGGAAAGCCCTAATAATCGACATTACTGGGCTTGGCCAGGCTGCTGCAGAGTAATGTTCAGAATAACTCTGAATTACATCTGGCCCCAAAGCAAATATCTCCTGCCAAAACGCCTGTATACACAAATGTCCTTTCTCTGTAGCTGGATAATATGGGAATTTGATGAAATAGTTCTTTTGAAAGAATCCTTGGAAGACATCTCAGCAACTAAAGTAGTTTTTCTTTGCAATATTACCCAGTACACGTATGTATAGCAAAGATGAGGAGGAAACTGCCTGCTGGTCCACTGCTGGGATGTCTGGTGGTGTTGTCAAAGCTCAAATCGAGCTCTACTAACTGCATATACAGCCTAATGAACCACACAACCACCTCCCTTTCCCAGGGAAGTCGGGAGGAGTTACCTTGCCGATGAAGCTGCCCAGTGCTTGCCCTCTCCTGTGCTTTCTTCCCTCCTTCTCCAGAGACACTTACCTGGACCTGGCAGAAATGAATTCACTCCTCAGTGTGYGCTAGAGCTGCACCTGCAGTTTTTTTGTGTAGAAAGTCTCGCCCAGCAGGGACCTCTGTGATTACAGAAAGGCAGTCAGCAGCTTCAAAGGACATCCATAGTCTCTAGGGCCAAGGGGAAAGTCGTGGTTGCTGTTAAAGTCGTGGTAAAAATGTAGAGGGGAAATATCCTGATACTCTGGAAGGATCAACAGCTCCCATGCTTCCTCTGGCTTGGTTTTAGCTTTCTCTTCCCTGTTTTAATAAGGCTAAGTGAAACCTGACTTGTGTCAAAATAGGCTTGCCTTTGAGATTTTTCCATAGGCTCAAATTCTTGTCCTGGAGTAAACCTGATTTAGCTAAAAGTCCTTGCATCATGATATCTGCCTGATGTCATCAGTGTTGCAAGTGGTAATTTCTTTCTGTTTTTGATGTTCAATCCTCTGTTTTATTGTTTTATTATTTATTTAAATCCACCTCCACCGAGCGGGGCTTAGGTAGGCTCAGCTGCTCCGTGTCCTCTTGTTGCAAAAGCAACCGTCCAATCAACTCAGGAAGTGCAATAATGTATCATGTATTTTGAGCTGTTCCCATATTTTCGGGTGGCAGTCAAGGACTCAAACTGACCTTTGTGGAAGAAAATGGAAAAGGACTGAAAYTAGAGGTGTGTTAATTTTTCATAGCGCAACGGAAACACTGAAGAGTAAATTWAAAGGTCTGGCCAGTTGATACCCTGTGTTTTCCATGAATGGCTGATCATCCAGGCATGGTTTAACATAAGTCAGTCTGTAATCAAGTCAAGCTGTCCTGATTTAAGCCTGTTAACATAGGGAGGGATGTACCAGTCTATTCAAACTGTGTGAGAACCAGACATAAAATCATATTGAAATTGTTAATATAAATTCCTCTTTAAATACTACAATCTCTAGCAGTTCATGGTAAGCCTGCACTTTGTGTAGGTTCTGAACCTACGTAGGCGAACCTGYGTTCACCGAGTCCAATATACACTGAACACATCCCCTCAATCACGAAAATTATTTTGCATGCTCCTGCAAGGTCTGGGATTGTGAAGGATCGGTCTCTGCTGTTTTCAGCAATTACTGCAATTATTATTTTATTTGACTCATTGTAGCAGTTTTTGTACCCACTACTTGGTTTCTTTAGCCTGATAYAAACCAGGGTAGATATTTTCTCGTGTGAGTTATTCTCAGTGGTCACCAGTGCTGCTCACAGTCTGTGATGGGATAAGAGAGCAGCGCAGCTCTTCCGGCAAGCCACCACGGCAGGCAAGACAACCCACCCGAGGTCAGCACAGGTTTATTCRTGTTTTGGGGGAGGTGCTGTTAAGCTTTGCTGTTGTTGCCCTCTGATCGTGGTGGTGGGTAAATGATCCTGACTCATAGATAGGCAAGACTCTGGTTTCAGCTGACTTTTCCCTTGCGTTTTTTTTGCTTTGGTGGAAACCAAGAGCTTAAGAAGAGCACAGCAAAAGTGCATCTGTGGATCGAGACTCTTCCTTACACATCATAACAAAGCTGGCTGCCTCAAAAAAAAGAATATTTTCTGTACATGAACCAGTGCTATATGCTCTATATTGTAAGATACTAGCACATAACTGAACCAGTTTATTAGAGGGTAACATGCCTCCCCACYGTAAGCCTAATTCAGTTTTGCAGCGTAGGCTGTACATGAACCCTGTTCTTAAATCATGCTAAAATTTTCAAGAAGACAAAGCACAGGGTGGCCCAGTCCACACGCAGAGCTGACCTGTTAAACTATGCGAGTGCAACAGCTGCTCCAGTAATGCTAGTGGGAACCAAAACTGCTGAGATTTGCAGAGCTTTATGTGCTTGTCAATGGTCTTCTTGGCTGGTAATGCAAGAAGAAAATAATAACATTTGAGTCATCTGAACCTATAATAATACTACTAMTAATAATAATAGGATTCCCAAGGTTTTATTTTGTGTATATCCTGCTATTATTGACTTGCCCTTTGAAATTATTTTTCTGAAATTAATACGACTTCTTTTTTTTTTTCACCGGAGGTTGAGGCCAGATTCATTACCATCAACCTATTAACAAGAGAGAGAAAGAAAAAAGAAAACAAAAACCATTTTGACTTATGAGATTTATCATTCAGGTTCAGGTCTAACAATCTGCATTTCAAAGGTTTCAGGCTTCTTTTTTTAATAAACAATACATAACACTCAGCTCCCTTGACAATAAGAAATTGCACATCCCATTGGAAATAGGGACTTTCTTGACACTGGGAAAGCTTCTGACTGCACTGAATGATTCTTTTTTTCAGCTGCATTCAGACAGTACAGGTTTGGAGACAAAAAAAAAAAGGAAAATCTGGTAAGAATCCAAAACCTCTGTAACAAACCCCCAGGCCTGGGATTTGTCTAATAGTATGCTGTTAAAGAGTTCTTTGGCTGGAAAGAAGTACCAGACAAAGTTTCCCTTGTTCCAGTGCTTGGGGTATTATTTTCTTTTTCTTTCTGTTTTAAATTGGCATTTGAATCTTTAGCACAAACTTTCTGCCAAGGAGATGGAAGCTCAAGGAGAAGGCATGACAGCTAGGTCACCAGATTCTCCAGGCTTGCACCAGTTTCTTACAGGAGGTGTTCTTTCCCCAACACTTTGTAGCAGGAGAGAATGATAACAATAACAGCAATAACAGCATTCAAATCAGCGATCTTTCCTTTTGAAGAACAAATCATCCCTTGAAAAGAAAAAGCAGAGCACTTCAGCTTGTGTGCAAAAGGCACAAAACTGTCTCTGGAGGTTTCRGTCTCAGCTCTTCGCTGTTCTTTTGCTGGGTGTAGCAATGACAGGGAAGCTCTGATTTCCCAGTTGCAAAGTATGATTTCCCAACGTTGAAGGCAGCCAGTGCCAATTAGTGTGAATAAGGACAGTCCTGGAGCTGTGCACTGGCTACTGCAGCCTGTCCCAGGAGCTGGCGTAGGATACTTGTGCAAAACYGGCTTATCAAGTGAGCCCCGCAGTYCCATTAAGGTTGATCAGCATGATTGGACRCATGGATTTATTGAAGCTAAGTAGCTGGCACACAATGAGTATGTGTTCCTGACTGGTTAAAAATCAGTCTTCACATTGCCATTCCTGTGCAAGAACTCCATGACTGCGTATTTCAGTAGTGCCACTGAAAAATAGCTATTGGTTTTATCATTTCAGTGGTTTAGTTGTGGAATTTAGACTTAAAARGAGGAGAGGAAAATCCCAATGCAAGGTAAATAGCATCTCCTCTATCCTGATTCTTTCCTCATGCCAYGTCTGTGCCGTGATGAAACCCTCTGGGATTTCATCTCAAGGCCTTCAACGTCAGACAGCCAGTTAGGCTGTGTAGAATGCTGGTTTGATATACACGGCATATCAAATTATAGGCTGGAAACGAATCAAAGTCATTGCTTTGATCAGCTTTTACTCCTTTCCTTCACCAATATGGGAAGCGGGAGAATGAGCACCTTTCTCATCAGCAAATGGCAATGGAAACCATAGCCAAATTTAGAGGGGAGAGAGGAAAAATGTATTCCCTAAGGCCAATACCCTTAGCTAATATAATTGGCTTGGTTCCATCAAAATCAGTAGTGGGTAAAACTGGGCTCTGACTGTTTTGCTTCCTCATTGCTGGCCAGGCCTAGCGGGGACTGGAGGGTTAACAGCACATAGGCTGGTCTCCTTTGTATTTATGCGTATGACCATAAGTAATGCATATTTTGAGCAAATGCATCCAAAATGAGCAGATCTGTGTGAGAGATGGATCACTTACAGAGCAGAACAGGAAGAGCCTGCAGCTGTCTTCCAAGAGCATGGAGCGTTTTTTTTTTTTTTTCTCGAGGTCCTAGTGCCGTTCTCGGCATATCCTGAGGCTCAAACACTTAATCAGCATGATTATCATCACACACATGCTGCCAGAGAGTTTGATTTGCACATTTACATTCTTTACTAAATTAATAACCTTTCCCAAATCCCATGATGTTCAAGCCACTGTCATAATTCTTCCAAATTTTGGATGGTTTTCCTGCATGTTTGGGGTTTGGCACTTCTGTAGAGAGGTGTAACAAGAAAAGTGATTCACGGGAGAGCATAAGATAGAGCAGGCAGCTCGGTCTGATTTAACGAAGGCCTCATTCTCCTGAGGCTAATGCCTGACCATGGTACGAACAGATGCAGCAGCTCCTATTGCTTTCAAGGGGAACTTTACCTGCTTAGCATGAGGGAGGGAGTCTTGTCCCCCAAACAAGCAGGAGTTTTGCCAAAGTGACAAAGCCGCAGGGAAGTTTTCTGGGTCTGTGTGTTTTTATTGTTCTTGCATCTTTGGGTAAGTGAAGCTCTGCTGCCTTGCTATAGCTTTTATTTTGGGGATGTTCATGCCCAAATGCTCTGACTGCCCACTCTGCCATGGCCCCAGAGGTCCCTGCTGCTGTGTGACACCAGTTTGGGTTGCGAGTTATGCGGATACCTCAGACGCACCATCCCTTTCAYCAGCCTCCGCAGCATATCTTTGGGCACAGTAAACAATCAGCAGCTTGTGATCAACTCGGCTAAACCTCACCATCCTGGTTTCAGAGCACAGGCTTTCTTTGCCCCTTTTTGGAAGTGGGACAGGGAAGACTAGGTGCCCCGGGCCTCCACAAGCAGTGCTGAGCCCCAAGGCACTCCGGTGCTTTACGTGCATCCTTTCCTACAGCTTCCTCTTTGCGGATGTATGCAGAGCTACTGTAAGAGCTTTGCAAGAAATGTATAAATGCTTTCACGTTTCTTCTTTGCCTTGGCTTTCAATTTGTGCTTGAACATCACCAGAATATAGCACTGAGCCTTCTAAGGAGCCCAGGGTCCTCTCCCTCCCTTTACAGTCTTGATTCTTGGCTTCTCCTCTGAATCACAAAATGTCCCTTTCCCTGCAGCCAACTCACTGCTCTTTCTCCTGTTTCTTCTTCATTTCTCTCTCTCTTTCTCTTAAATAGTTGGCAGGAAGCCCTTTCTTTCATAACTTCCAGCCTTTTTTGCCAGGTGACCCTGTGAGTAATCTCCCCCAACAAATAAGCAAAGGCCTGGTTAAAGGACCACTTCTGGTAGAAATAATATTCTTCTTTTGAACCCCTTCATTAGTCTCTCCATTGGATCTCTCAGGCAAACAACATGAAATCTTGATCATCTGTGTACCCAGACCAGAGATGGCTCAGTAGGCACGTTCGTTTGCTTCTTATTCCCACCCCAGTGAATGGCTCTGGAAAGAAGTTAACCTCTCAAGGCCAGGAAAGAGTCAGAAGACTTAATAGCTTCAGTGATTCACATGTAATATTCCACATAGTGGCACAGCAATTGCCTTTATTCTCCAGAACTACTCACACTTTTTTTTTTTTTTTTTTTTTTTTTTTTTGGTTAAGTTTCACCCAAAAGGCATTTTAAATGTCACGGTTTATATCCCAGATGAATTTCACTTGAGAGTGTTGTTGCTAAGACAGACCATATTGCGGCATCAATTTTTAATCAGACTGTTCCCTCAAACTCAACAGGGAGTTCTGCCTGAGATCTGCTGGAGGTATAAATCAAGAAGTTGTGCTGTTAGCATTTTTTATTACTCTATGCCTCTCCATGAAAGAAAAGAGAGATTTTAACAGAAAGAAATATTAAATATTACACCATTTCTCAAAGGATCTGTCTACTTTACACCCGTAACTCCAAGCAGAATCAGGCCTCCTTTGTTTTTCCTTCCAGTGCTTAGACGCTGGGTTTGGTAGTCCTGACATTTGACCGGCGAGGAGCAGGATGCTTGACCTTGAAGTCTGGCACGTGGGCCGTGTGTGGGTTGAGGGAATCAGCARACTGCTCCTCAGCCATCGTCCTTCTGACCATGTCACGCTGCTCTTCRCTCTGTCTTCCAGGACAGAGCAACTCTCTCAACCTCCAGGCCCCACCTAACCCTTTGCACTGGACTTGGTTCAAGTCTGCACAGAGTGTATCAGTGCATTGTTTTTGTGGGCAGCTGGAAAACCTCAGGAATGAGTGGAAACAGACGGTTACAGATCAGCTAAATTGCACTCTCTCTCCTCACGACAGAAAGAGACTCCAGTCGAGGTGCTTTCTTAAAACAAGAATAGGATGAACATAAGTGCAAACTTTGTGGGGGAGGAAGAAAGGAGAACAGAGATGAGGAAAGATCTGTTCGTGAAGCAAGCCGTGGGGTATGTTCAGGAAATGAAAGCAGACTGTCATCCCATTAGGTTATCTGTCATGCTGTGATCAGTGCATGGCAGCTAACTTCCTTGTCCTACCATATAGCTGCCTCTTTGTGTCTCCACAACTACATTAGCCACCGTCTAGTCTTTCACACTTAGGTTACGGCATTGATTTCGTCTGGATTTTGCTTGGCAATGGTACTGTGTACCCGATGAGAATGTTGCAGCGTATTCCAGCTCTACCAATCCCAGCAGCAATGACTAAGGGAGTTAGAGCTTGTTCTCTGGTGAGCCCACATTTACTCATATGATGGATCAAAATGTTCCTGCTGGCTAGAGGTTGTTGCAGTGCACAGTTTCTGCAGGCAAACCTACATTAGAAGCAAAATCCAGTCCTAAGTGCAAGAGTATTTGTGAAGATAGAGCCCCATTTTTGTGAGGTGCTGCAGAAACACACCTTATACATAAAGACTGCTAAAAAATAAAAGAATAGGCACATCATTTGAATATTTTCTATATGGATCCAGCCTAGGATGCTGCATTTGTACAGCTCAAGCTTCAGAAGTGTTAGTAATCCTCATTGCAGGCTGAACGTTTAGGCTTGTATCCTTCTCTTCACCCTAGATCACCTAGGATGTATTTGATGGTGAGGAATGACAAAGAACAAGAGTGGCTATAAAMAATCTCTGGCAGAGATACAGAAGAGGGCAAAAGTTTTGACATCCTCTGGGATGGTACTGCTTGCTCCCACCTTCCCTGTCCTTCTCAGACCTCCTGGCACATTTTGTAATTGCTGTTATGCCTGTGCCAGGAACATGAGCAGTCTAGCCCTGAAGGCCTGTACAAAGCTTAAGCAAGGCTGTAGAAGTTTTTTCTGTTCTGATCAGAAGGTTTCGCATCAATTGCTTGTTGGACTCTGTTAGTAGCAATGAGGTATAATAGATCAGGAATGATTCTCTCTTACCTGAAGTGGCATAGCGATTTGGCTCCTCTAACAACAAAGCAGACAAACCACWGAGAAATCTTTCAGAGGCCAGATGTGACTGTAATTGTTAAAATACTGCATGGGTCACTGGTTGCAACTTCAGCATTTTTAGAAATCTGTTTTTGTAGCAGTGTCAAAGGCACTGGCTCTCTCTGCTTACGTCAGTACAAATCTGGAATGATGCAGTTAAATCCACCAGAGCTTTATCAGCGCAAAACAAGTTAAAATAAGCTGAGAATCAGGCTCAAAAATCAGGCTSAAAAGTCACCCCTGTGTTATTTAGTAAGACCTCCCCCCCCCTTTTTTTTTAATTCCATTTAGATTCGGCMCCTAAGGAGCCTGTCATAAGAGATATATGGTCTGAGCAAGAGGCCAATTTACTGTCTGGAAACAACACTAGGGCTCCTATAGAAGTAGGGAATGGGGTAAAATGAGCCTTTTAAAATTATTTTGTAATGTTGTAAATATTTGTAGTTTTGAGTTATGCAATACACAGTGATGAGACAGAAGGTCCTTGGGTTCTAGAGCCTATGACAGAAGAAAGCTGTTTGCAGTAATCCTTGGAACAGTTCCCATAAGATCTTACATTTCCCGGCATGTAGCATCTTCAAAATTCCTAGGAAGTTGTATTTGCTTTCTTAGCAAGACAGATAAGATTCCTTTACAGAAGTAGCTTTTAAGCTATCAGTTCATCATAGCAAAAGATTAATTCAACCCCCCCTTGGGGATCAGAGCTAAACTCCCAGAGACTGGCACTGGGCTTAGGTACTAAGCTTGTATCAACAAGCAATGTCACCACCTCTTGTTAAGTCACTGAATACAACCGGACTGTCCCAGTCCTATGGTCTCAGATTCTTGACTATGATTTGTAGTAGTCCATCCATCTAGATAAATAATAGTAGACAGCAGAGATGTACATGGGTTTAACAGCTAGGTATTATTATTACAGTAGTAATAGGAAACCTAGAAAATTAAGTATTTTCAGAGAGTTGTTTTGGACACATTGCTTCAGATCTGATTATAAACTGGAAGAACTTTATAGATGCTTACAGCAAATCTTAGTGTACGAGAGTTTCCAACTATCCTCTATCCCGTAGGGAAAATTTGCTAAATCTTTATACCCAAGCTAGACTCCTGAGGACACTGGGACATTCTTAGCTGCAAAGAATCCACACTTTGTGGTTACATGAGGAAAGAAAAATTGCCAAATGTATCTACTGTATTACTTCTAACAGAGGCTGGTTGCAGAGGGTTCAGAAGCAATTGCAATGCTAATTGAAGTCATGAAGCCTAGGTATGGGATCTAAAAGGACGACATCAGAYGGCATGGAGAATTGCACAGGCAAGCACTGTGCTTGGAGCCTCCACAGTCCTTTGGATGACCCTGGCAATGCAAGAAATTCCAGAGCAGCTGAACGTGGAGGAGCTATACACCTTCCAAAACTGTTTTTTCATTTTTCCTAATACAATTGGTTTACCTCTCCATGTGCTTCACCAATTCTGTTCATAAACCATGCCTCATGCACCGCTACTGCTCTATGTTGTAGTGCCTGGCTCCACSCTGCAACTGCATTCTGACTGCTGTGCTAGGCATCATGGTGTGAGGTGCAGGCACACACCAGTCACTCCAGGACTTGCYGGCGGATCAAACCAACCCTTGTTTTCAAAGTGGCCCCATGAAGTATTACACACAGCCTGGATGTAACGCATGGTCTCAGTCTTCCCCCTTCACTGTGACCCTGGTGCAAGGCCCCACATGAGCCTAGAGCTACACGGTGGTCTATGATAAATTTTGAGGGCTGGCAAAGTCTCAGTGGTACGAGGTGTTAGGGAATTTCTTTGTTAAGCTCTTGGCTGCAACAGCATCCTGTGGCAATGAGTTCCACAGACTGATTACATGTTGCCTGCAAAGTATTTCCTTCCAGAATTGTGAATTATCTGGCTTCCGTCTCCATTGACTTGCCCTCATTCTTGTGGCAWGGAGCTGGGAGATGAAGACATTTTATTCTGCAAAGCTATGCATTTTCACACAAAGCTTTGCACCCATCTTTCAGCTGAAGTATTGTGCTGCCAGGAAAAGTTGAATGTTGCTGTTATTGGACTTACTAAATAGATGAAGAGAAGAGGAGGAGAGCATAGCTTCTCCTCTCCCTTTGAACATTAGCAYTTGCTGCATCTGAGGAGTGGGGCCTGGGCACGTACTGATCAAGAAGCTGCGTTGACTCCCCCATCCTCACTTCAAAGTAAGGTTACATCTGCTCCTGTTTTGATAATTAAGTCCATGTAAAAATCAATATGCCCTCACCAGTGCCAATTCTTAATGCAAGTGACGCTACTTAGGCATTGATAACATTCTGAATCATACAAAAACAACAGAAGCTACATTTAAATCACTTTAAGATTAAATTTTATTTAAATTTTACCAATGTAACTAGATTGATTTTTACATCGATTTAGCCCTACCATTGCAATTTTCTTAGTATAAACTAGGTTTGTCCAGTGAGGACCTCTGCCTCCAGAAACACCATGTAAACATGCTTTAGAGGCTAACAGTTCTCATCATTGACTGTAACGATGTAGTTGTTTTTTAAAAAAGCAAGCTGGATGCCAGTACAGGATATGCTACTATCAATTTTTTGAGCCCTGGAGAGTATTTTCAAGAGAGAATTAGTTGGCTTTTGCAATTTTCTGAAGTGAGGAAAGAAGAGGCAATACTTAATTATCAGCCATTCTGACAGTGATTGGGGTTGACAGCCTGAAGTGGAGCGACAGCATTCAGCAGAAAGATACTGGCAGTCAGATCGGCTCTTCTGAAGGAATGTGGAGGGGTTTGGATGGGGTTAATTCTCTATGACATAATTTGCATTGCTGCACACTTTATTCTTTTGTTTTTGGTCGGGTGAGTGGTGCCTTCCGTGCTGACTTCTTTGGGGCGTTAATGGCTCTGCTGCTTTGACAGAACAAAAGAGCCTTTGTGGTCCCTTGAAGACCATTGCAGTTCCCTCCACATAGCCAGGCGTGAGAAGGGGGAGGTGGAAGAGCTGCCTGCGGTCCCTCCCTCACAGAGAGCATCAGTGAAATCACTGAACTCCTCAGCATCATTAAGGAAATCTTATCAAGGGAAATCAAAAGTTGTTCTTCAGCATTTCCATCAGTGTGGCTACAAATAAAACTTACAGCAGGGCTGGGGGCCTAGACTAAGTGTCTAAGTGTCTGTCAAATGAGATCCTGCTTAAACACTGGTAAGTCAGGATGAAGTTTGCTCTTCCATTACACCATTACACTCACATTGTCTTGTGGAAATATAGCAGTCTTTCAGTGTGTTGTCTCTGGATCAGAGAYATGAAAAGGGTTGAACTCATGGTGGAATTAAAGTCTGTTTTAAAGACAAAGGTCCCAACTCAACCCTCTTGTCCTGTCGCTGGGCTCCACCGAAAAGAGTCTAGCCCTGTCCCCTTGACACCCTCCCTTAAGATATTTGTATACGCTGGTAAGATCCCCTCTCAGTCTTCTCTTCCCCAGGCTAAACAGGCCCAGCKCTTGGAGCCTTTTCTCATAAGAGAGATGCTCCAGTCCTCTAATCATCTTTGCATCCCTGTGCTGGACTCTCTCCAGTAGCTCCATGTCTCTCTTGTACCAGGGAGCCCAGAACTGGACACAGTACTTGAGATGAGGCCCCAGGAGGGCTCAGTAGAGGGACAGGATCACCTCCCTCGACCTGCTGGCAACACTCTTCCTAATGCACCCCAGGATACCATTGGCCTTCCTGGCCWCAAGGGCACATTGCTGGCTCATGGTCAATTTGTCCACCAGCACTCCCAGGTCCTTCTCCCCAGAGCTGCTTTCCAGCAGGTCAGTCCCCAGCCTGTACTGGTGCATGGAGTTATTTCTCCCTAGGTTCAGGACTCTGCACTTGCCCTTGTTGAGTCTCATGARGTTCCTCTCCGCCCAGCTCTCCAGCCTGTCCAGGTCTCTCTGWATGGCAGCACAGCCCTCTGGTGTATATATCTGTGTTTATGTAAATTGTTAGTAAATATTGCTGGAGAGTGACAAGTAAAACACATACTAGTAACAATGAGTTTTGTGTTGGCCAATCCTTGGGAGTCTGGATTAAGGAGAATTCATTTCAGGATTTGGGCCTTGGAGAGCACAAGCAAGTAACAGGCAATTTTCTTTTGTCTTCCACAAGGCAAAACACTTGTAAAAAGGGAAAATACAAACGTAATAAATAACCTAAAATCCAGGCAGATAAAAGCAATAAAAAGGAATATGAACAAGAACTACAAAAGATGAATAAATATTCAGGCAAATGTTCAAAAGCTCAATTCAATGCTTTCATTAGTCACCACAGGAGGGAAATGTACATTTGAAATATTAAGAAGCCTCTTGAAAAGGCTTTAAAAAGGTGGAGAAGTAATAGAATAACCTCTGCTTCCTCAGGCTGCCCACCACCAACACATGGCCTCCTGAGATGTGACAGAGGAGGCTCAGTCTCCACGGGAGAACTTAAAATGTGCACACCTGTCTCAAACGCGACAAAATACCCATTTTATCTGAGTTTTTCCTTACATTCACACCATGGCAGTATAGGAAAATGAAAAGGAGTGCTGYTAATTTATCCTACAGTTTGCAGAACAAGGGCTTCATGCAGTGGTTTGTGAGTGGACTTGACAGATGCATGAGCAGATGGYGAAGGACACTCCCTGAGAACAACTGATTCCCAGGCCTACACGTCCAAAAAATGTCCTTCCGTGGATAATCTGATTTTGCAGAGGGAAGAAATCCAGCGCTCGCGCCTCACTCAAGAAGTTATTGGTCATTTCTTGAACAGGCAACGTTGATCGCGGCAGGCCGTCTTCAGAGAAGAGCTGGCTGGTGACAACGTGCGATGGGGCTCCACCTGACCCTCGCGAACACCAGCGTGGCAGCCCGGCGGCTCCATCTCCAGCGAGACTTTCCACGGCGGCGGGACGTAACGGCCGGCAGAACCGGGGCCGCGCCRTCTTCGGGCCTGGCGTGCCGCGTTGGTCCCGCTTCGTCTCTGCCGGGCCGCGCCGGACGCAGATCCCACCACGCGCCCGTTCAACGCACGCGTTTGTTCTCGGCCCACGCGCTGCCGCGCGGCCCATCAGCGCCAGGGCCGGGAGCAGAGCTGCCCGGCCCATTTCAAGGCCCCTGCGTTGACACAAAAAAGTGATTTTTCCGATCAAACGTTGCGGAGAAGCCATGAGAAAAGGGGGGTTTCTACCTATCCTGCCGCTGCAGCCTTGTTTCACGCAGCAGAACTACGGCTGCGCTTCTCACGGGGGCACCGGCGCCGCCCGGCTCGGGGACCTGCTTCCGCCGCCGCCTCGCTGCGAGACCCCCCGGCCCCCAGCCTCGTCCGAGGGCGGCGGGACGCTGCGGGCGGCGCCCCGCGGGAGCCTCCCCGCTTCCTCGCCGGGCGGGCAGGGCGAGGGGGGCCGGGAGGCGGCCGCCGCCCCCCGGGCCGGG
>NW_028186612.1:1979103-2021321 GCF_003343005.1 Rhea americana
GGAGCGGCGCGGCGCGGGGCCGGCAGTAAGTGCCGCGGGGGGGCGCCGGCGTGTGGGGAGAGGGTCGCTGAGGGGAGCCCGCGGCCGCCATGCGGGGGGCTGCCGGGGGCAGGGCGTCCCTGCCGCTGCCTCCCCGCCTGCCCCGGCGTGGCCTTGAGCTTGCTTAAAATACAACTACGCGAACAACAAAAACATAAGATAAAAATCGCGCCGGGGCGGCCGGGCGGAGGGCCCGCGGTGCCAGGTGTCAGCAGCGGCTCTGCCGGGGCCGCGGAGCGCGGCGCAGCCCAGCGTGCGTGCTCTCGGGGACCGCGTTTCGCCGCAGCGCTCCGCTTCCTGCCGAGGAGGAGGCATCCGACGGCGCGGGGCATCCCCGGCGGCGAGRGCGTACGTGCCCGCCGGGGACGGAGCGCCTGAGCGCGGAGCCCGCCCCGCTCCTCTCCGCTGGCGCCCCGCGGCTCTGCCGGCAGCTGAGGCAATGGCCGGAGGCGGTCGGCGGGYGACGCTGGGCGGCCCCGAGCCCCTCTGCCTCCGCCGCTGATCCGGCCCGCGAGGCTGCGGCGCGGCCGGGCCGGCGGCATGGGGAACGGCGGCTCGGCCGTGAAGGTCTGCGCCGATCACCAGGGAGGCATCAACTGGCTGAGCCTGAGCCCGGACGGGCAGCGCCTGCTYACGGGCAGCGAGGACGGCACGGCGCGCCTCTGGAGCACCGCCGACAGCCAGTGCCGCGGCCACCTCCAAGGTACTGCTGCTTTCTACCTGCCTTTTCCTCCCTGGTCTGAAGGGCGGCACGGGTCGGCCGGCGCGATTTGGCCGCCTTCGGCCCCTGCAGCCTGKTGAGCAGCCCGGCTCGAGCTTGGTTTTCCTGTTCGTTTTGCTCAGAATTGGTTAKGATGCTGAGCAGAAGCTGTTTCAACCCCCCAAAAAAGTTGCCAGCACTAGTGAAGACATGAATCCTTTTTTTTCCACAAAATGCAGAACACAGCTATTGCCTAACTGCTGTCTCTTTCCGGAAGCCCTCTGATTCGCACCCTCATGAAATCTTGGCTTTTAGTTTCTCTCTCTCTCTTTTCTTTTATTTTTCTTTTTTGTCCTTTTAACCATCTCCTTTTCCAGATGGTCTTTATTTAGAAGTTTTTATTCAGAAGTCTGGGAACAAACCTTACTAAATAAGATTTATTTTTCCATAGAGCATAGTATCTTCATGTGTCAAATACAGATTGCTGGACTCTTCTGCTGTAAATTGGTTTTGCATTTTTTTTTAACAAAATTTACAATATGTGTGCTAACATCTGAATAATTACAAAAAAAAAAAGTGAAACTCTGTAGAGAACACAGCCAGGAGCCAGAGCATGGATCAAAGATGATGCCTGTGTTCTCCCACACTCGTGTTCTTTTTCTCTTAATGCAGCAAAAAGACCACCCTCTTGGACGTTTCTGATCCTTTTTGTCTTCGAGAAGTAAATGTTGTGATTTTTTTGTTTGTTTTTATTCTTGGCTTTTTTTTTTTTTTTTNTTTTTTTTTTTTTTTTTTTTTTTTGACTGTATTGTTTTGTCCCCATATCCTACTGTTCTTATGTCTCCTGGAAAACTCACTGCATTTGCTTTCGGATTAGAAATCCTTTTAAACCACCCATTAACTCTTTACTAGAAAGAGAAGTATATTGGACAATATTCAGAATCTGGCCTACGTACTGCTAGTGCTTCGGGTAAACCTTGAAGTATGTTGGTCAGATGCTTTGTGAACTGTCCATTGAATCAGATTGTTGTATATATTTTATATTTATGCATGCACACAATACTTACATAAATTAATATTCTAAAAGCTGTAAGTATGACAAAGCTATACCTGTAACACAAAGAGGACTTCGAGCTTCCACTTGAGCATAACCAACAAACTTCTGTGGTGGCTGTTTTTGATCTGACCAGCACTGGGTCTTATCTACCACAGCGGGGTTTGGTGACCTTTGTGGGGCTCGAAGGTTATTGATGTTTAAAATCTGACTGAGAGACTGCATTGGAGTAATCAAGATGTCTTGATCTTCTCAAAGCAAGGTTAGATGATGCCGTGAGAAAACTGTTGGTGGTTGGAACCTGCCTCAAGTAAGCTGCTTTGTGGAAATTTTTCACAAGAAATGGGGATGGGTGTAGTTCACTTACAACCCTGGTGATCTGTTTAATTTCGGACATCTGGTGAATTTCCTTAAGAGAAAACAAGACTCCGTGTGTGTTTGTAATGTGAATTCTCGTTTACTGATCACTGAAAGCCTTCGACTCGTTTTTCATTTGTTGTTAATGAACCCTCAGATCATAACAGCTTTTGAGTGGCCTGGTCTGGAAATGAACTGGCAGCCAAAAGAGTGTCTTATCTCACTGTTAACTCTGCAAGCCATCTTTTGTTTTCTTAAGAGACTTTCATTATGATAGCTTTCATTAAGATGTCTTCCTTTCTGGAGCTTGTGGTATATTTGTGTTATTGCAGGTAAGCCACGTGCCATTTGACAGGGAGGACTTCCAGGTGTCATTAATGCAAAGAAGTTCTGTTTTAATTTTTGAAAACTCTGAAAGGATTTTAGTTCAGGGCTGAACTGAGCAGAAATGATTCRAGGTGTAAGCAGAACCCATAGGAAGGGAGAGGGCACGGTCAGGCCTCCAGTAGATAAAAGAACTGTGTCATTTACATGCTGGGGACCCCAACTGCAGCAGTAGTATTAAAATCTGTTTTCAATACTGTCAGTGAACCTAACTTTTACTGCTTTCCTCCTGATTTTTACCTTGGTTTTGTACTATCTCTTTATTGTACAACACAGTTCTATTTTTCTACTGTYTCTCTCTTGTTTCTATTTTAACTATAGAGCCCCAACACTTTCTGAATGCTGTGTAAATAATAATGTTCTTATTCTATCTTGCTGTGTTATTTCCATAAAGGTATACTGATATATTGAAAATTGTATTTTTTTTTCTCATGTTATTAGTCATAATAGGGAACGTAGATAAACGTTTTCTACAAGTTATGTTTTTTGTTTGTGTGTTTCATTCAGCTTGGACAATAAAACTAAACTTGCTGGTAAACTTGCTAATGTCTCTTCATRATCACCTTTTTCATAGTCTCTTGCTTTAGTTTCATGCTGTTCTTTGTGTCCTGACAATCAATAGGTTGAGTTGAAATGCAGTCTTTTTTTTCTTGCCCTCAGAAGAAGGAAGCAAAACCATTTCTTTGTTTAAAAAAAAAAACATTTTTTACTGGTTTTAAACTTGGTAATCTGAGTTTTATTATACTAATACTAATTGAGCTCTGTATGTTTTTATAGAACTGTTTAGTTGCCTGGCTGGTGAAACTTTACAGTTTCCTTCTTTCACTTATTCTTTTACCAGTGAAGAAGAATTTTCCACTGTTAAGTAAAAATGTTTTGTTTTCTACAAGTCCTTAAATGTGAAATACGTGGTTGTACATTTAAAACTAGAGCTTCAGAATCTATGTGGCTTTGGGATTTTAGATCAAGATGAATTCAGTTTGTTATATTTTTCTCCTAGTTAAACTGAAAAGCTTGCTTAGYCTGTTCTGCTTGCACACATTGTGATTGAGCTTCATTTTTCCTTTTGTTATTTCTAGGACATGAAAGTTACATCACCTTTTGCCACTTGGAAAATGAGGCTGCCTTCACGTGTAGCGCAGATCATACCATTCGGAAGTGGGATGTGGTGACAGGCCAGTGCCTGGCCATTTACCGAGGGCACACGTCGATTGTTAACAGGTTGGTTCCGTGGAGTTCTTCTGTTAAGATCAGTGTGTTGTGTTCCTGTAACTTGTTTTCGCRTATATTGTCATTTTACCACAATTCTCCATTACTATGCCAAGAAAATGAGTTGTGTAAACCTTTGAGTGCATGCTACACGTGTTTTGTGCTGTAATCATTAGTTTTCCTAGCAACAGTGCTGACATATCCATAGACAGTGGATAGGAGAGAAAGGAAAGGCACACAGCAGGGGAATTGAATGCAGCACTAGGAATGGAATTCCAGAAGAAATTATTCAATTGATAACAGATGATTCTGATAAAAAGATTTCAAAACATCATGTCAAGCCTTTGTGTCAGTAAGAGGGATAAAGGCAGGGTTCTTTTTAGAAGTTCTATTCCTACTTGTGCAAACTGAGTTTAATATTAAACTGATTGTGCACGATTGATTGGCCTGTCAATTTAAAGTGCCTCTAAATAGTTGGAATGGATTTAATTAATCAAAAATAGAGCAGTCAAAGATCGATTTTTTTTCTTTTTCATTTTTTCCCTCCCTTCCTTACTAAGCTAAAAATGTGTCTGATATGTAGTTAGATTCTTTAAATAGTTAGGAAGGCTGCCTCTGTCTGTATTTTGGCCCTGGCCTGATAAATTGCTTGAATTAGCAAGTGGGAAGTGTGTTCCCTATTTGGGTGACTTTGTTCACAGTTCGAAAAGTTTCAGAGGTTCCTTTGGTTGACAAAGAAGACAGGTTGTCGTATTCCCTATTTCCATTTTGGAAGTATGAACTGTAGAGATTGTTCTGATGTTACATGTTTGGCCAGCTACACCTCATTATTGTGGAGGCCTAGTAAGTTGGATTCTTGCACTATAGTCTTTGTTTTGCTCTTCAGGTATGTAGTGAGTAGGGTGCTCTTTTTTGAGATCCTGGGCTAAGTGACGTTAACTATGTTAATGTTTCTGTAATCTGTCTATTTGATGGAGTGATGATTATCTTTGTAGACTCTCAGTTACAGTTTTTTTTAGTAAATAATTATTTATAAACTGACCTATGAAATCAGCTTAGAATTAAAAAAAAGTTCTATTTTTTAAAAAACATTATTTAGCACTATATAACCTGTGGAAAGTAAGTATTAGTGCAGGCTGGAAAAGATTTTTGAGAAATMTGAATGCCCAAAGCTACAATACTGCAATGTGCACATTGGAGTACCTCAATAAGGGGCCTCATTTTTCAGAAGGAGAGATAAGGGACAGTTTTGCCTGAGAAATAAAGTGTTTTCATATATAATTTGTTTTAAACAGGAAAGATGAATCAAGGTTGTATATGTGGTGGTCATGCTGCCATTCGGTGTTCAATTCAACACTTCAATGTTCTTGGCATTGGAATTGTGACAAAATATAGTTATTAAAGAATGATAGTATAAATACACGCAAACTTTATTTTTTACAGGATCCTAGTTGCCAAAGACTATCTCTTTAGTGGCTCCTATGACAGGACAGCCCGCTGTTGGAGCGTGGACAAGGAGAAACAAATCCAGGAATTCCGGGGCCATCGGAACTGTGTCCTGACTCTAGCTCACTATTCCTCCAAGGATGTTCTTGAGGAGGAGGAGGAGGAAGAGGAAGAGGAGGAGAAAGTGAGCAGAGACCTCCTGGTGACAGGTAGCACAGACTGCACTGTTAAGGTCTGGTGGGTGTCTAGTGGGCGCTGTTACCAGACTCTACTGGGACACACTGGAGCTGTCTTATGCCTTATACTTGACGCACCAAACAGGGAGCTGTTTTCTGGCAGCACGGATTACACCATTCGAACATGGAATATTGTCACTGGTGAGCAGTTGAAAGTTTTTAAAGAGCATCAAGGATCAGTAATTTGTCTAGAGGTAAGAATAGAGTGTTCTTCAAGAGCCGTTCGAGGGGGTAACTATATTCTATATATTCTATATGCTGTGAGTCTCGATTGTCCTTTCATCCATAGAAGAAACTCTGAGACAGCATACAAATGGTAAGCTTAAACATTCATATAGTAACAAAACAATCTCACTTTATAACCTTGAGACAACTCCTTTTTCCCTGAAATGCTTCCTAGTATCCTCTCTGCATCTAGGAGCTGTTTCAGTCTAATTCCTAACTCAGTAAAATCCTCTTAAGTCTTGAAATTCATGTGTACYGTACCTGGGAGCACTGTTCTTGAGTAGGATTGCATACGCAGGATCATCAGTCTTTGAAGAAAAATAACATGAGCTGCTGTTGAGGCAAGGAAATGGATGTAGGATCAGATAAAGAGGGGAGAGGGAAAATCAGAGTAAACTGGATAACTCTCGCYTAAAATTTTTCCTTTTTCTGAAGGTATTAGGGAAGCATAAAACTGAAAGAAACCTTGCTTTAAAAAATACACATGGACGTGGTTTGAGAAAAGAAAGAGAGAAACTAAGGGACAGTCAGGACAAGAGAATGGGCAAGGGAAATGAATAAGTAGAGAATAGGTGAGAGAAACCAGGAAAATAGTAATGGAGAGAGGGGAAAAATAATGTGACCTGAAGAACGGTATCATTTTTTTCTCTGTATTTTTTTCTGGTGAACATTACCAGGCTTGTTTATGCTGCAGAAGAGGGAAGGAGGTTAGGCAGATGAAGAAGGAAAAGGGCACAAGTACACTATGGCACAAGTACTTGTCCTATAAATTCCATTATACACCAGAAAATGGTAGTGAACTATTTAAAGAGCTATAGGATGATCTGTAACTTCATGTCAGGTCAGCAAACCTAAATGTTTTTAAATACTTGTGCCATATTAATTTCCATCAGACAGTAGTTCTGTAACTGCTCTCCTTGTTTGGTTTTGTGGAACATAATTGCTTCTCCTTTACGCAGAATAGAGTATGCATTTTAAACATCTATTTAATAAATGTCTCTGATTCTGAAGAAAATAGTCACAGCTGATAATTAGCAGATTGAAAGCCCAATAACACTGAAGGAATTGCATTTTTCTTCAGTTTTAGAGGGGAGGAAAAAAACAAATGTTGCTGTAGAGTAATGTTTGTCTTGCTTGGGTAAATTCTCTGTGTTAAAGCTTGTTTTCATGATGTTGTGGTAATGTATTTTGAGGATGCTCAAGTAAATCTGTTGCTGTTCTTAGTGTCACGCTATGTTTTACTGTTTAATTGTAACCCTTCTCCAAGGCACAGATCGGCAGCAGCAGAGCTGGCTTTAATTTAATCGGGTTCTTACTAAAATTGTTACACAAAACTAGCTTGACCCTTTCCGAGAARCCTGGGAAATTCAATTACGCTCTTTGAGCGCTCAGGGATGAGCGATGCYTCTCCACTTGTGAGCACAGAGTTAAACAACGGTTTTAAACAGACCTTCTTGTAGGGGAGAAGAAAAGCGAAACCAACATATCTATTTGGAAAACCTGAACAATTCAAAGTGTACAAGGTTGCTGCTGCCAAGACTGTGCTGGCAACAGGCCTGGCCAAATCCTCTTCTTGTAGCTGCGAGTAACTGGTAGCCGGTCACTTCTCKCATCACCAGTTGACATCAGAGGCTAGAAGAGTCCAGCTGGGGTACATACTGCCCCCAAAGACAGCATTTTGTTTTTGGGGCTCTAAAACCTGTCCCAGCTTAAATAGGCAGTGTATTGCTGTTGAGTAACTTTAGCCTGGGGATCTTTCCTAATTCCTCCCTCTTCCTTACTGGGTGCAACACTAGCTGTTCTGTTCCACTTGGCTGCCTCTCAGCACAGCCCACATGGTCTTTTGATTCTTTTCGAAAGGGGTCAATCACCAGGATCTATACAAAGATGTTACAACAGAATGGAAACTTCCTGAATAGAGTGTTTTTTATTATTTTTCACATGTTTTCCTCTCCAAAAGGTCTTGGAACCTTTGTTGCCCAGGGCTGCTTTGTGACAACATTGCAGTCTATGGCAGTGAGTTAGGATAGTATTTTTCAACTGTGGGTCAGGAAAGACTTGGAGGTAGTGGTGAATTGTTCRCATTAGCCAGCAAACAACTTTAATTGTTGGCAGTAGTTCAGTTTCTTCACAGCAGAGGAGAGAGCCACTAATTACACCAAATTTTCACTCCCTTATCCTGGAAGAGCTGAACTGGTACCAGCAATTAAAGGTAGCTAGCTGTTCTGCAGCTGGTATAAAGTGTGGAGAAACTAAAGGGAAAAAATGAAAACTTATTTCTGTTTTATTTATTCAAATAAGGGACCCCAAGGGAGGTTGCCCTTTCAAAAAATTTGAGAAATGCGCAGTGTGAGCTCTTGTCCTGGACACAGAACAAGAAAAGTTTGGATATTGAGGCCATATTTTCTCTAACTTTAAAATGTACTGTTATTTACAGGAATGCCCCAGGATGTTACAAACTGCTACCAAATAGGTCTGGACTGTTCCAGTCAGCTCTCCTTGCTTTCCAGTGAATACCAATAGTGGCCCTGTAGCAGTGAATGGAAATTTCCAGGGCTTCCTAGGAGAATCACTATAGGTGAATATCTGTAAAGCACACCCTGTTTTGCGCCTCCATTTTCCTCCATTGCTGGCGTATAAAAAGCAAAGAGGTGATGCCAYGTGCAGATTTTGAATGCTCTCAAGTTGCTCTAAGGTCCTTTGGGTCCCTGTTGTAGGTGGTTACCAGCTGAAATGGCTGCAGGTGGTTGGCTGTCAAAGTAGTCCTGCTGCAGGTGCCAGGTGATTCTAATGCCATACTTCTGTTCCTTCCTCCTCACTATCTAAGCTGGACTGGCAAAAGTTTTGCCACTAGACTTTGTATCCGCAGCAAGAGTTTTGTGTGTACTAGATGTTTTGGCTGCCTACTTCACTCGTATCCTCCAGCAAGGTAACAAGCAGTGGGGCAGCTGGAAGTGTTCGCTCTGTATTTCTCCTGTAATGTAATGTTAGCTTGGCAGACAAGGGGTGGCACCTGTTTTGACTGTTCACACTGCATGTAAGAGCTGGTGATGAGATTTTTGTAGGAAGCAATGGGAAAAAGCGAGGGTGGGCTGAGAGGAGTCTCACGGCTCATTCTAGTTCTCTCACTGAAAAACTTCAGGCCTGGCTAAAGACCAATATTTTTAATTAATAATCAAACATGCATTTTCCTTAACACAGCTGTCTACAATAGGCTGAATAACCCTGACTTAAATGTGTACTGGTAAATGTTGTTATAAATGTCTCCAGAGTGGTTTTGCAGACTATTCACAAGGATTGCTTTGTCCTTTGCTGGTTGCTCAGCCTCTGTGAGTACTTATCAAAATTGTACTGCCGCAAGTTGGCAGAAAGAAATGATCCAGCTTGGAATTTAGCTTGGATACCACAGCAAGCATTCTTACTAGGATGAAAATTGCAACAGGGGTTGTAAATGGACGTGAGTGGGCAAGGACTTGCTTTAGTTCTGCAAAAGATCCTTTGTCGGGACCATTCCCTTTAGTTGCCTTTTAAAGCTGACTAAAAGAAAAGAATGCTTTGAACAAAGCCATTGCCTGAACTCTGTTTATACACTTAACTGTAATGATCACAGGGACACAATGTTTTCTCCTGTCACACCAGTTAGCAATGAAATTAAGTGCACATAGTTTTTGTATTGTGCTTGTATATGCTTGCATAATTCATCCAAGGATGAAGATGTGAATTAGAGGAATGTGAATGTGTAGAGCACCTGTTTGTAGAAAAGAAATATGTTTCCAGGACCGTTACTTTGACCATTAATACAGCAGAGAAGCTGAAAAAATATTTTGTAATGATCTGACCAGAAACTTCATTCTAGATGGAATCTCAGGAAAAAAAAGAACTCTCTCTTGCCCATGAGGAGTTCTTTAGCTTGTTAAAATGAATGTGGTTTGAATGGGATCCCGAAAAGCTAACTCAGCTGAAGACTTGCTTGAGATTGGTCCAGTTGGTGATTTTTAACTTAGAAGTGGTTGTGAACTGAAGGCCCAGCAGACAGGTTGTGGGAATACTGACCCTGATGGGAAGAATAAACCAGCAGTGTGAAATGTGGCTGATAATGTGAACTCGAGTTCCTCAGAATGAGCCTGAATGCACTGACCTTCAGAAAGAGGATGTATCCAAATGTGATCAGAGAGATGATTGCATCTCCTTGGATGAGAGGTAGATTGTGCCTTAGAGCAAAGGTTAATTTAGACAGCAAAGTCCACTCCTATAAACCATAGATTGAAATATCTGCTAAACAGCTCTATTCCAAAATTTTTCTGGCATTCATACAGGTAAAAATGAAGCTGCTGCATATATTCAGTTCAACCAAGTTTGTGGAGCAATAGGGACATTTCCGGCTTGAGAAAGCAACCTTAAATTAGATTGTTTCTATTCATTTATTTGAGTAGTGGAGCATCTAGGGGCTACAGCCAAGGTCAGAGTTGCATAAAATATGAGGGTTTTTGTGTTTAAATGAGTACCTACTTCAGCATTAGCAATCTATATGTTGCCCCTGCCTGTAACTTTGCTAGTGTTAAGCCAGTCTGAACTTTCTGATGGAATAGTACATCTCCAGTGTTTTGGCCTGGGGATTAAGACAAATTTGTTCTATTCATGTCTCTGAGTTTTGTCTGGTTCAAAGCAAAGTCTCTCAGAGTAATGAGAAAAATGAACAGGCCAGAGTTACAGATATTGATACAGTAATTGTCTGGCTGAGGCTTTAAAACTGAGCATCTGATTGCCATCAGCTTTTTATTCTTTTGAAGCTACGTAGGTTTGAAGTGTCCAGTCGGCTCATTAGGATCTGAGCTGCAGATCTTGTTCTGTGTTCTTGCTGTGCTATGGGTGTCCTTGCCTTGCCATGTTTTTCCCTGTCAGGAGCTTTGTTGGGAAGTTAGCCAAAGTGAACAAAGCTTCCTTAAAGTCAGCCAAGGAAAATACAGCTCTGAAAGGATCACTGCTTCTCTAGGCACTGGCAGATTAGAATATGTAATTGTATCTACTGATCATTTTTAAACCAAGAGTTGTCAAACTTTGGTATACTTGGAAAATATTGAGTGAAATTTTRCGTCTTTCCTTTTAAATCATATGAAAATTAAATTCTCTAATGAGGATAGGTCTGAGGGCTAGGGAATTGGGTATGGATTTTGGAGCTTTTGAGCTGGAAAAAGAAGGYCCAGGAATTACGGTCCTACAGTTTGTAAATCGACGAGTATTTGCTGGGCTAACTCCACTGGGTGCCTGTAAACAAAAATGGATGCCAGTCTCAGCATCTGAAAGGCTTAGCTCTTACCCARGCTGCAGAATGATCTGGCATTTTGGTAGAGAAGTCACTATGCTTTGTCTGGCTCCCAAGAAGGGACTGATCTTCTGGGCTTCCCACATGTCAGCAAGGATATTTAGCCCAAAGAACAGCAACTGTGGACGTTTTCTTTCAGGAACGTGACTTGAAGGAAGGGAACGGGCTTGTTTGTCCAATAGTCTAGCAGAGCTGGTAATCTGGGTTAAATGGCGTCTTCAAACTAAGGAGTTTTCAGTCCATTTGGAGAGTGCCACGACTGTAGGACAGGAGAAGCCAACTCATTGTGAGGAGTCTAGCAAGAGTCTTAGAAGGAGCGTAAGCAGGAGGCAACCTGTCAGTGTTTTGGACACCTGGCTGGAAGTGAGCAGGGGGATCTGTGTTAAAGCCTCCCTCTTGAGCTGCTCAGATAGTTTTCAACATAGTAATYACTTAAGAAAAAATGATTACAGGAGCCAAGGGCCTGCTGGATGATCCTAGAACATCCACTGCTTCCACAGTGAAGGTGGCTTGAGCCCAACCAGCRTGAGGGTATTTGCACTGTTCCAGTCTTGCAGAGGTAGAGTTAGCCTTGCTGTATCTGTGCTGAGAGATACTCATGCCTTCCTGCAAGCTCACAGAGAAGGCTCTGGAATAAAAATACTGCTCTGACATGGATCAGATTGAACTGATGCTTCAGTCTTGCTCTTTTCAGAGAAAACCCCTTCTGATTTTCATTTCACTCTTGGCCAGTTTCAGGGATACTATGTTCTGTGCACTAGTGCTTGTAACAACTGCTTGGAGGCTTATAAAGCTTCCTGTGCATTGGAGAGGGAGAATCAGCCTCCCAAATAAGGGCTTTTTCTGGAATTTTGACAGTCAAGAGTTAGCATGCCATGAGCTTCAACTTCTTTTTTGGATATGGACTTCACTTGCCTTGCATCTTGCTTTTCCCATCTATATGGTATGGAAGATAATTTATCTTATAGTTACACAGAGAGTGAGATCTGCTTGGGCTGGGGGCACTGTGTGCGATTTGTCTGATTTAAATACAGATGTCTGTCGTATTGTAGCTTAGAGTGAAGTTGTAAACTAGACCTAATTTTGGTCAAGTGAAGTGGGAGTTACCTCACCTAAATTGATATAGACAGCTACAAGTGAGGTGGCTATTCTTGTCAGTGGGACAAAATAGCTTTGTTTTTAAGGGTCAGACTATTTTAGACATTTCCTTCAGGGTGAGATGAATCATTCTCTAGACTACTGTGGCTATAAGGGGCTATCTCAGCTGTAGACAGCTGCATCAATTTAAATGAGATGATGCCTGCATCATATCACTACAGTTAGAGCTGATTTACAGCTTCAGCCTGAGGTGATAGCGCTTGATGGCTTTCCCCACTGATAGCTATTTTGTGCTCAGTGTTTTAAAAATATCTTGGAAATGAGAGGCTGTGTGACTGTCAGAGCCTGTACTGGGTTTTGCTGCTGGCTCTGCTGCAGACTTTGTCTGTGACATCCTCGTTTAACCTCTTGGTACTGCTGTTTCTGAGCATGGTTGAGGAGGAAGRTGCTTTCCAGTGCTGTACATATGAGTACGAATGACTACATCCTTTGCTACTGTGCTCACCTGCTTATGGGGAAGGAAAGTATATAGACGTGTACCACAGGGCAGTCTGGGTGGCACAGAGGCTCTGAATTTTATGAGGACAGTGGGTGTGCAGTCCATCTCTCCAGATGACTGGCTGGGCCTTGGAAGCTTTTACAGCTCTTAAGATCTTGATGTCATAAATTAACTGAGTAAGCCCACATCATTTAACACATTTTTGTATCTYGCAAAGAAGCAAATCCAGGCAAGTTTCTGCTGTTCTTTCGCTCCAGCATTTATACACCCACTTAAATGTAGAAATCAAGCAGCGTAAGCTAATGTACCGTGAACACAGAGTGGCATTTACCTGCAGGAGGTTAWAACTTAGTGTTTTCCCCTGTTCAGTGGGTGGGTTGATGCTGCTGGCAAGCTGTTTGGAACAGAAATGCAATGAATTGGCCAAGAACAACCCAGCAGGACCCCAACTCAAAACAGCCTCTCGCATTTAGCAGGTGTGGTGTGACAAAGTTCTTCATGCCTGTTCARGTTGAGTCCTGCAATTCAGGGGCGRGTTACCTTCCYCGGGTTAGGCTGGTCATTCCTTCTCTTTCCTCATTGAGAGGTAATATTAATGCCATTGCTAACGCAGCTCAAATGTAATGAGATSTGACACTTCAAACTACTGCTGGCTTTTAACAGCGGTATGTGTGTTACAACCTCCTGATGTTTAGCTATGAAAACTGTCCTGTGGGCCAAGTTCTGCTGGTAGGAAGCTATGCATGTACTGCTCTAACCGGGCTGGTGGGAACTGTGTCCAGTGATAGTCTTGGCCTGACTGTGCACCTTCCTTACACAGTTCAGTGTAGTCCCATCACATTAATGCTTTATGTCTATAAATACAAATTGTTGGATGTTCTTACAACATTGTGTGAATGCTTTTTGTGCARAGCTCATTAGTGATGCCTTTTGGCAATGGGGTGATTCTCTTTGGGAATGGAGGTGGGGAGGGGAGAGAACCGAAAACATCCACCTCACAGAGCATGCAGAATGGGGACCATGGGTTTATAATAATCTGGGTGGGGGGGAAGAGCTGGACCACGGGAAGTGACATAAAGCAAGACCCATGTCAGGTTGATTTGTTACTTGTTCAGCAGCCAGTGCCTTGCAGGGTTCCTGGAGACATCTGAGGAGCGTAAGGGGTTAGTGGTCCGCTGGTCAGTTCAGCCTTCTGGTTTGTACGTCTGCAGGAGAAACAAGATGTCCTTACTCYTTATGTAAATTCTGGTTCTCCCTCCTGTCTCTGCACCTGTTTTCTGTCTGTTTGATGTAGAGATTGTCACAAGTCCGTAAGACTTACGTCAAACTGTAGCACCTGGATTGCTGGGAGAGCGCGTGATTGACCGACTGACTTTGTTATACTGCCTTCAAATGGGAAGTGTCCAGCCAGTCTTTGACTTGGAGGTGTATACAGGCAGAGCTGTGTGCAGTGATGGCTGCTAAAAGCTTTAGTTTGTTTTCTGTAAAGAAAAAGCTTTAGTTTGTTTTCTGTAAAGAAAAATCCTAAAGATTTTTCTTTACGTTGTGGAGAGTTTCTCTGCTAAGCTGCTGAGCTTTGGATTTCAGAAGTCTCATGTAGTTGCTGTGCACGGGCTAGTTTTATAATCTTGCGCAGGCCCCTCGCTTTCCGTCTGTCTCCATCCCCCATCTGCATGGTGCAGATAGGAATTCTTCCCTTTGCCACTCTCTGTCTTGCCTATATGGAAAGAAAAAAAGACAAACCCCACCTCCACCCTTGTGAGCTTACACAAGGTGCAGAATGACTAGTACCACCGGCCCCCATTCGTCCTTGGGATTTGTAGGCAGGATTGCTCTACTACAGCCAGCAGAAGGTAATGTGATTGAAAGACGTTGAGAATCCCACGGGAGAATAGGTGATTTATAATCCTTAGATACTATAGAAAGACTTGTGGAAATACAGATACAAAACAGTTTCAAGGAAGAAATAGTTCTAAATATTGATCTTGTGCAGACTAATCCTGTAAACTGTGATTTATGTTGAGTGGGATTTTGTTTTTGATTTACTCTCTTTGTCACTCAAAATTATTTTGGAATTTTTGTTTTAATTGAAACATACGATCTGATTAGTGTTCTTGCCACCTGTACTTTCTGCAAAGCACACTAGATTTTTGAGGTTCTATTAATGTAACTAATTATGGAAATAGAGAAAGCATTATTAAGCTTGATGAAATCTTACCTGCTTGCACCAGCAGATGGGCTATTTTTTTCATCTTCTGAAACATGGAAGCTGTTTTTTAAGGCCAAAAATTCACATGGGAGACGTGATCGTGAAGAATGCAAGATTGGTTTTGCTCACTATCCCTCTGTTTCGAGGTGTAATTCTTACTCTGTATAATTGGCTGTTCAGTCAGAAACGATGACTTCGAATGAGTCACTTCAGTGCAGTTCTCTCATGAACGTGCCTAAGAGACTATTGCTCATGTTTTTTTCTCTTCCCTTCAGCTAGTGAATCGGCATTTATATTCAGGAAGCGCGGACAGGACAGTGAAGTGCTGGTTAGTAGACACTGGGGAGCGAATCCAAACGTACAAGGCTCACAAACACAGCGTTAGCACTTTGAAATACCACGCTGGGATCTGTAAGTTGCCTTTCCTATGTTCAGCAATCCCCTGTCTCGTTTTGGATGTTTGCCTTTGCTCAAAGATTGTTAATAGAGAATATTATAATTTTAAAGGCTTGAGAAATCGGGTTTAAATCCTGAACTGCCTGTGAGTTGTTGGTGCAGCCGTGGCTTAGCCTCACTAGTCTGGTATCTTGTCAATCTGCTTCTGCTGCATACCCAGGGACAGCGAGTGCTGCTGCTGAACGTGCAGCCCTGTGCCTGCCTTTGCTGTTTGGTAGGTACCAGGTTATGGATTGTTCTAAACCAGGATCACATCTCAAATGCTCACTGCTCTTTCCTAGGGGTTAGGATTCCTGTTCAAASTCTGCTCACTTCCTAGACTCATTTCTGGAAATTCTTTTCCTTTTATCTGCCCTCTTTCCTCTCCCCGTTCTTCAGGCCACCTTTCCGGTGTAGCCAGGTATTGCTTGCATTCTTACTAGTGCTCGGGATTCAGCTTCACTGCTTTCAATACCCCTATTAATAGTGATACCTTTATGCAAATGCCTGTTGTTGATACAATGGTATATTCTGACCATGAAACTTTCCTCGTTAAATCCCTCGYTTGCCTGACTTTCCTTCAGCATGTCATCTGTGTGCTTCTGGGTTTGGCTTGCAAGGCTGCAGCTCTGTTTTTATCAGCCTGAACCTCTCTCTGCTTCATCCTTGTCTTATACTGCCACTGACGTTAGACCTGACGTGCCTTCGTTCGCTTCCCAAACAACTCTTTCTCTCCTTTACTGCATATGGATTACAGGGGTTGTAATGCCTTTCCTCAACTAATCTAGAAAGTTGCAGTGCTTTCCTGATTTAATTTCTGTACTTTGGCTATGACACACATAACACCGAAYGAATAGTTTCCATTTGGGCCCTGATGTCTCTCTTGGCAGATAAGCAGTATAATGCTGATAAATGACTGACAAATGGAAGATAATATGCATTGGAAGAAAGTGGTTTCTGCACCTGCAGATTGCAGTTTAATGAAGTTTTTTTTGTCTTTTTTAAACGTAAAAGACAAGCATTGAATCCATCAAGCCTACCCAAAGGCAAGATAAGAGTGCTAAGCTGACACTGGCCTGATCCAGTAACAAATCTTTATGCCACAAAGGCTATAATGGAAAGACTATTGCCTTAATTAGTGAGAYCTCCAGAGCTGCAAGTTCCAGTGTTGATCCTACTCTTTATCCAGTCAGTATATACTTACCAGACTGTCAGAAACCATCATACAGAAAACTTAGACTCAAAGAAAAGTTTMATTCCAAGATGCCGTCCCCATCAACTCTGTGGTTTTCTCTCTCTCCCTCCCCTCACCCTGCCAAACACTTGCATTATTTTTCCATAATATTCTCTTTTGTATAATGCAGGCAATATTGTTGCAATTAGTCAGACCYGTGAAGAACATTTTGATAGTGTGATAGAAGTGTTTGCAATGTTATTTAAATCAAATGCAAAAATGCTGAAGTGTCAAACAGGGAGAGTTGAGTTGATCCACTTAGAATAAATGTCATGGAAAAATGTTTGGGACTTGTCTGAATACAATTTAGAGGCAYTTCAATTTTTGAAAGAGGACATTTCCCCTTAAAAACGGATTTGCATACTATGATTGGTTGTGTTATAGTTATACCTTGACATTCTAATTGAAACAAGATTATGAGGTACTGTATAAATACGTGATCTGAGGTGTTTTCACTTCAAAAGTGTTGGAGTTAACGTAGCTTAAAATTCCTGCTGCTCACCTGGAACGGATCAGCACTATGTATATATTCTCTGTCTTTTRAAAATGAAGAAAATACTTCAGTGTAAATCACGTTTTTTATATTTGTCACATTSGCATCAGCCCTGGAATGTGGAGAGAACCCCTGCTGAAAAGTAGTAACTTTGTGTTAGAAGATCTTAGCTTTGCTATCTAATAAATAGTTCAGGCAACCAGTCTTTGGGAGYTTATAATCTAAATAAAAGTATATAATCTAATAATGAAAGGAAAAATATGTATGTTTCTTAAATGGCTCTATATAGGACAAAGAGTCTAGGCAGATTTGAGAACTGAACCATTAGAATGTGGTTTTTTTAGTGGCTTTCCCCAATCTATCTGTGTAATTAATAGCATGGGGAATATTAAAGCTGGTTTTCAATCTAATTTACTTAATGGTATTATGCTCGTTATTTGTCTCCTACAATATGTGCTTCATCAATTAAAGTTTAATTCAACTTATGTTTTTTCATATTGCAAAAGCTCCAAAGGAACACTTAAAATCCTCCCTCCCAAGAGTCTGAAATTCAAGTAAAAAATAAAAATGTTGATTTTGTTTGCTTGTTTGTTTGTTTTGCAGGTGTAAATGTAAGCATATATTTAAACATTACATCCAGGTTAGAGCAACAGCTTCCCTTTGAAACTTAGAAGTGCAAATTCCTAAATCTAGAGTGACAGTTAAAAAGACATAAAAGATAGCTGTCAAAAGCAAAGTCCTGATAGTGGTAGCTAAAATAAACTGACAGCTGCAAAATGTGAGCAGCTTTTAATTGGTTCCTACTCTCTGTGAGTGTGTAATAGGTATTAAGTGATTTCTGTTCAAGGGAAAAAAAAACACCCAATATTTTGTTCTACGCTGTGCATTGTTGTTACTGATTTACAGTCTGGGACAAAGTGCTTTTTCAGGATTTTGTTGATAATAATTGCAGTTATACTGACCCTAATACTGGCCTCTCTAAATGAAGTTGATTTTTCCTCATCTAGATGTTTCTTGATGATATCCTTTAGGTGCACCCAGGAAGCACCCAGCCTGCTGCTGTTTAAGTTGACGTTGGAAGGTTGATGGCAGTAGGCAGCATGTTAGTTTGTCTCATGTTAAGTCCTGAATTCACTACAGTGCTCATTTCTTYACCTTTCCTTAGGAAACCAACCTGATCTCCCCCGAAAGATAAGGAATCTGTATTATTCAAGCACTTCAGTTTTGCAAATCTTTATGTGTTAGTGGCTTTTGCGAAGGCATGAAATGCAGGGATCAGTAAATATATTGCTTTTTGCAGTTTTGAAATTTTTATCTCTTGGTAAAGTTGGGGAGTTTAGGGTAAGCRAGGAGAAAGTGTTATGAAGGCAGTTTGTAAACCCTTAAAGCAGACCAATGTGTTTCTTTGGGGGTCTRTTGCTAAATATATGACCTAAATATTCAACACTGCCTTACAGTTTCTAGATGCAGCAGTTCTGGGGGCCTAATTGGAAGAGCCTGAAGTGTTGAGAAATTCTTCTCAGGCCCTAGTAAGATACTCTAAAGAAACCTGATAAACAGTCAAAATCTGCAGTCATGCTTGATTTAATAAAACAAAGCAACTCCCTCCACCACTCTTACAGCACTTGTACTTTATAGTACATAGAATACACGAGTTATGACTCAAACCCTCAAATAGTTCTGCAAACACGTGTATGATTCCAAAATTGAGATTATAACTTGGACGTTGAATCCCTTAAAGGCACTGCTGCTTGCAACGATCCTAAGCTACAGGATTTTGCTGACAAAATCTACTCTTCTAAAATTATTTACGAAGCCTAGCTAGCTGCCTAAGCATGCTGCTCACCTTTAAGGGCAGAAGATTTAACTGTAGTGTTTCATCAGAGATGGCCCTATATATTGATAGTAAGTGGTTGAAAATAGGTGAAAAATATGGTATGTTTTAATAATGCTAAGGCCAAATGTCCTTTTATTAATATAAGGGAGGTAGGAGTTTGTTACTGTGGTTTGAAGCTTTGCTGTACAGATGCCTGAGTACTTAACTTCTGTTGCTTGATGCAGTATCTTCTTCACTTCTGCTGCTGTAGTAATAACTGGGATCCTGGAAATATGGTAGAACAAGTGGAAAACTTAATTGAAATCCTTGGCACCTGACTTGAGATTAAATTACCTATTTAAGTTAGAATTATTGAAGCATGTTTAGACAGAGAAATATATACGGAAGAAAAGAGCATAAGCAGATATTTGAAGTGTGTGTGGATTGAAATGCTGATCTATGTAGGAACTTCAGACTTAAGGAAATTCAGTGTTTTGAAAAATAAGAATAAAAAAACAAGCCTAATGATTGTTTTCAATCACTAATTGATGGGGTCGGGGAAATTAAAATTATCTGATCTTGGTATAATTGAGAAGAGAAACAAGTCTAGAAATGATATGTCTTGTTCCTTAGTGAGCTAGTTTTTGGTATGTTTTTGAACTCGTGTGAACTGGCCTTATGTGGCCGCTGACATTTGGCTACATGCTGTGTTGTGGGGTTGCTTTGCAGTGTTCACAGGAAGCGGTGATGCCTGTGCAAGAGCTTTCAATTCCAAGAGTGGTGTCCTGCAGAAGATCTTCCGAGGACACAAGTTCATCATCAACTGCATCCAGGTAAGGAAGGGGGCTCTTTGCTGACCCAGATGTTGGGCTTTTTCACTTGTGATTGCTCCCTCATTTGGTTTGTGGGAACTGGTATGGCCAGCTATTCTCCACATTCTTCAGGTCCGACATTTTTCTAGGATAAGGCAAAATGTAATGGTCTTGAATCTTCCTTTCTCTGATTTTACAGAATCTCTGATTTTACTTCATACTAGTAAGGGTAAGTGAAACTACAGAATGGGTCTCAAGAGACAGTCAGATGCCTCAGATTAGAGGTTTTTCAGATCAGTTAGGCAAGCATCCATAAGGGATGAGACAAATATAACTGATCCTGTGTAGGAGCAGGGAAGGGACTCTGACCTCATGAGACCCTTTCTGTCACGAGACCATGTGATGAGAAGTACTTGCAATGCTCTATGCTGCATAACTGGAAATGTTACCAACAGAAGTAAAGATTTTCTTATTCAAACAATATATTATATAGATTTATTCCCCTAACTCCCCTGGGTATGGCATTCCTTAACAGTCTAGCACCTGGTGACCATCCTGTCCGGTCTTAGTCAAGAGCTAGTGGTGATTTCCATGTGTTACCCCATATATATGTATGTATATAAAATATAGCCATCAGCATTTTTTTTTGTATACATATAAGTATAAATCCTACAAGAAGCTCTGTACTAATGTGTGACTCATCCCATCAGACAAATGGAAGAGACTCTGCCATTAAGTTAACAATTTTCTAAATGTTAATTAGAAGTCCTTAAAAAATTGTTTGTCTATTGTCTAAAGCAGAGATGTCTCTGCTTGCCTATGCTCATGGCATCTTAAATGTTAAAAGAAGGGAAATTAGTAATCCCTGGGGTGGTGTTAAGACTGGCATCATGGTTTAAGTTATAAATCAGGGGGAGGTGTGAGGGGGTGGAGTTTTAATCTGAATTGAATCCCATGGGCGCTTTGCACATTTAAGGATCCACATCTCCACATATCACAATCTTCAGTRAAAGCTGTGTGCAGGATAAGGATTTTGATTAAGAACATGAGACTTAAGCGCTCCTGACAGGTTGACAGCCAAAAGAAAAAAAGGAAGAGGATAAAATTCCTTTTGGAGTCAATCTCAAGCACCAGCAGATGTAAACATGCCTGTCTTCTGTATTTTTTTTTTCTGAACTGGCAAGTGGCTAGTTGGTCTTAAATTGCAAACCTTTGGGTACTGAGYAATTGGGTTTCCTAGTGTTTTGTTGCCTCGGTGTCTGCAATGAATACTGTGCTTATATTTGCACCACTGTCACTGCCACTGCATTGTGTGTAGACTCTGCTCTAATAGTCAGCTGTGATCGCCTGCTCGTGGTTATGGGCGATACGTCTTCAGTTACGTGGTGCTTGTGGTGCCCTTGTAAACGAGACTGCCAGGTGAGATGCTGGCTATCATGGCCTGCCTTGAGAAGACTGAGAGCCCACAGCAGTCAGGAACAACAGGGAAAGATGATAGAGATCTGTGGAGGGTACTGGAAGTGTTACCAACAGAAGTAAATGTTTTATTAAAGAAACAAAGTGCAGGGGAGAATCAAGTGTTTGGGAGAACAAAAAATTTAGAAAGAGAAATTGTACTTGTTGCTTACTACAAAGGAGGAGGGAAGGTGAGAAGAAAAGCATCCTGAAACCCTCCACGGCCCACTGATGTTTCCTTAGCCTTGATCTTCAAATCAGCTGTCTAAAAACATCACTGAAATTCCCAGGTAGAGCCTATTCTGACACTAAGAGTTTAGTTCCCCATTGCATTGCTAGTGGGTTTAAGTTACAAATAACCTATGCTGTTTATTTTTTAGGGCTCTGAAGTGCCTGAGAAATGAGTCCTGACTTGGTTGTGTGTCATTCCACTTCAGCTTTTGCGATAATTTATACAGACTCTTGCAGTGAGCCTYGAGTGTTAAGATCAGGCTCTGTTTGCTCTGCCATTTGACAGTTTGACTGTGGTGATTCTGAGCTGTGGAGTTTGGTATTAAGTGTGATCTTGTTGTTCCAGATTCACAATGAGTTGTTGTATACAGCTTCCCATGATGGCACACTAAGGATTTGGGACATCCGGGGAATATGCAAGAGAAGTAAGCGACGTTTGAAGAAGGAGAGGTCTGCCCAGGGCCGGAGCTCTCAAAAGGGAAGTCTGTCTCGTCTTTTCAACAACAAAGTTGGCTGCATAGTACAACAAGAAAACGGGGAACAAGAGACTGTTGAACTAATGTGACAGCAGGATAGACTTTCCATCAGTGACCGAAGCTGAACCTTTTCTGTGCTACTGTACAAATAAGCCAGAACTTGGAAAGAGATGGGAAATGGGATTGCTTGTACCTCTCTTCAGGAGCCAGGATTCTCCATGACCGTGAGGTGGACTTCAGTCAGACTCTCACTCTGGCTCTTGGCAGATAGTTGAGCTGTACTGGGGTTAGGAGGGACTGCAGTGTAGTTCAGGTGATGTCTGGGGGCGTGTGTGTGTGTGCATGTATGTGTGTAAAAATATTAGGAACTTATTTAAGACTATTTTTTTTCCAATTTCCTCTGGCACAGATGTGTTTCATGCTTCTGCCTGACTAGTACCTGATGGGAGATGTTTCCTCCTCTTCCTGTTGCCTGCTCACATGCTCTCTGTTCAGCTGAATGTAGAACTGAAAGCTGCCTTGCAGTGTGACTCTGAATTCCATGTTCTCAGCTCACCTTTGAGTTAGTTTTTTGCTGATCAGACCAACTCATGCAGGATGGTGTGGCTCAGCAGGAGTAAGTTCAAAGGAGATTCAACAACTCTTTGGGACACTGGGAGTAATGGGACAGAAACTAATTGTTTTTAAACAAAACATAAGCTAGAAAACACTTTAAACCTCCGGCCTTTTGTATCAAGGTTGACAGTTTGCCAACACACAGCAAACTCTCCTCACCCCAACAAACTAGCCAGTTTTTCCTCTTACCTTACTCAGTAAAGAAAGCATCAGCAGCTTCACTTGCATCTTCCATGCTGCCAGGGCTGTGTGCTCCCTGTCATCTTTTTGTCCCAGGCAMAGGTCCCCAAAGAGGGGAGTGCTGAAGGGCAGAGGTTCCTCTGAAGGCTTCTGCCCTGGATGGCAGGAGGCGGAAGCTGACCACAAGGCTGTGTGTCAGATGGAGGAAGAGCAGTTGGTGCCAGCTAAAGGCCCAGGACATGGATGTATGTGTGACCCAACCTTTCCTGTCTGTCACGCCTGGCTCGGTTTCTCCGGTGAAGGAGACAAGGTACTGAAATGGGAATGAATGTCCAGTTGTAGTTGGGTGACCCAAGACAATTTAGGTAAGACGACAGTTTTAGGATCACAGGAAAGTTCAAGTAACAAGGGACCTCAGGAAGTCCCGTGTCCATCCTCTGCTCAAAGCAGGGTCAACTAGAAGGTCAGAYTGGATAAGCAGTCAACTTCAAGGGTACTTCTCCCAGTCTTTTTCTATGTTCATCCCTTGCTGATAACCACTGAGCCATATGTAAACAAGGGTTCTTATATTTTTCTATTTGCAGATACATCTCTTTGTAGCATTGGTGTAGAATATCTAGTCACTTTTTTTTTAATATGGCTTTATTTATTCTGTACTACAGCAGATAAAAATGCTGTAATACTCTTTTTAGAATGGAGTAATAAAAACTGTAACTGTTAACCTGTAGATACCACATTTTTATTTTTTTCTCATACAGAGGGAATGTGGTTGGCTGCAGATGCACAGCAGTTAGAATGGATGGAATATGGAAAAAAAATAAACACACTTTTGGAAACATTTCTTGCTTTTGTTCACTGATGGGGCTTGGATTCAGTTGTGCTGTGGAGCAGTCCTGCCTCCTGCCTGTGATCAGCCTGCCAGAACTTGGTTTCTTTCTTTAGCCAGGGATGAGTAGCCACAAACTAGTGTAGTCTTAAAGGGAAAAGCATGTGTGATTGAGCCATGCACACTGATTCAGAGCTCACCTCTGCTGCTCATGGTGGCAGGTATTTGTGCGCACTTCATAACCTTCATATCCAGCAAAGCAAGGGTCCTACCATCTTACGGATGCAGTAATTTCCAAAAAAGTAGGAACAGGCCCGTGGAAGGGCAGCTGGAGTTAATAGCTGTCCTGTTGCTACTGTTCATACTTAATCTCTTCATTGTATTTGCTTTCTTCTGCTATCAGTTAAGTACAACTAACTAACTGAACTGAAGAAATATGTTCTGCACTCAAGTGTCCCAGCCCCAGGCCCTGTGATCTTGGTCATTATTACAATTGAGCCAAAACATCTCTTGGAGCCGAAGGGTTGGCACTTGTAATGTCTGTAACGGAACAGGCTGCCGGAGCCCTTTAGTCCGATACGAAGCCGTAGCAAGTCACCACTGCACTGGGTCTGTCATTGCTGCTGCACATGCACTCCCCTCTCCTGCTGCGCACCCTGCTAGCTCTTAAAAGGCAGGTTTGTCTAGCCAGTTAGAAACGGCACTTTCATTATGTTAAATGCCTCCACTGAGAATCTAATTTTAGAGCTCATTTGCACATTATAGCCTAATTTCCCCGAAACTCCTCAGTCTTGTTGTGGTAGGCCTATGAGAAATGTTTATGGGGTGGTAGCTCTCAGTTGCTAGGATGATGGTTTGACATGCAACTAGTTTTACTTATAGTTTGTTTATGAGGTTAATACTAAGTAAGTAGGAGGTCTTCAACAGAACTGGATGGAGTTGTATAGATGGCTGGGCTCATACACTTCCTATAAAACTGCATACAGTATGTTTGAAAGGAGAGCAGTTCTGGCCTGCAGCAGCCGCACACAGTGAACAAATAGATGTGAGAGACAGCAATCTCATTAAGGGGGTATTAATGAGTCATTACAATTTCTGCTTGTTGCTGAACATAGCACTGTCTTCAGATATAAGTGTTCAAAATTAACTAACTCAAAACTTTTAGCCAATGCCTTCTTGCCCTGCTGATCATTTAAAACTGCACATACAGTTACCTGGTGGCAGTGCTGACGGAATTACATCAGTGAAGAACGGCTTCTTTGACAAGCGCTGCACGTTTTGACGCTAAGTTTAAGTAAGTTCCCCAAGGACAAACGTTCAGGTTTTAAGCTGTCATTACCACTTTGCTCTGCAAATGACTTCAAAGAGGAGGAGATATACTGCTTGTACAGCCAGCTGCTGCCTTAGGTGCATGGCTGAAGGCTAGCATAATGCAACGGTAGGTTTGGGAACCCTTCTGCCCAAAGGAAAGAATAGATTCATGCTTTCCCACCTCTTTCTCACTAAAACTGCATGCATCTTAACTTTTAAACTCTAGTAAAGCCAAGACTATGCAGAGAAATGAAAAAGGGAATAGTAAGTCCACTCTTTAGCATATACAGACTCAATTGGGAAACTCTATCCTCTATCTAGTCTTAAATTGACACCTGCTTTCAASTGTTGGGTACTTACTACTTGAGCTAACTTCTGTGGGAACTGACTACAAGTCCCTCATGGGAGGGAGGCTGGATTTACTAAGACGGTTCCGAAACCCACAAAAAAGTGTCTAAAGGAAAACACAGCAGCAGAGCTTGAGCCTTCTACTAAGAGATATTACAGGTAAGTTATGCAAGACAAATTAATGAAAAATGCTGCCTTAAAATTATCTTAATTTTTGTCCTGCATTTTGGTCCACGGTTCCTCAGTGCTCTTCTACAGACAAACAGAAGATGGAAGAGTTGCTGGAGCTGTTTTTTCCCCCCCCTTAGAGGATGTAAGTGACCTTCATTTTTGTAGCACTTGTCTTGATGCACAAGTGTGAAAAAACRAGTAACTCCTTAACAGCATAATCAATGAACGTCTGCTGCCATCAGTTAAGATGGCCAGGAACAAACATCCACTACTGAAGCTTATTAAATGCATCAGTTGGAACAGAGTAATCAATTTGCAGGCCACAGTTGAAGCTGCTCCCGTCTTGCTTCCCTAACAAAAGGGCAAGCCCTTATTTCCCCCACTGATAAATTCTATGCAAGAACGGAACTGCCATCACAAGGGTCATTTTCCAGTAGCTTCTGTTAGACCTGGCTGTAAGAAACAACCACTGCTATTTCCAGTGTTCCGCTGTTCCCACAAGCTCTAGCCATCTTCACRGAGTACGTGGGACATGAGCTCCCTCTACCGTCAGACTGAACATTTTTTAAAATAAACCATTTCTAACATAACTTAAGCAAAAGGGAACTTCAGTTCCCAAGGGCCTAAGGGGGAGGAGTGCTTTTGTAGCAGGAAGTTGGATGTTACAAAATGCACTTAAAAAAAAAAATAAAAAAAAAACCAACTCAACAAAACCACCAAAGCCAAAAGTCATTTTTCCACAATTCTGAAGTTGGGGACAACTGTTAAGATAATGTCTGAACCCAGCCTTGCTCAATAGCTCAGTAAGGAAGACTTTCTAGCCCTCACTGAACAGAACAGTTTAATCTCAGTCTTAAGTCTAGAACCTGCAGGAAGTAGAGAGCAGGCACTTGGGGAAACTGGTTTGCTAATTATGAATTAAAACTGCCGTACAAACAGCTCACTGGAGTCTGACAGTACATGGCCATGTCCCTGCTTTCTGCTGCTTTTTTAAAAAAAAGCATGAAAGATTCCTAATAAAAGCAGAAGCAGCACATAGTTGTCTTTATTGGCTCTGTAAACACCTGCACGAAGTGACAAGCAAAYGCAGTATAAATCCATGCACAACGGATACATAAGTGACTGAGAAATCTTTCAGAAGAAAAGATAACCAGTTTGTAAGTTGATAGCTCTATATAGCTCATTAGCTACACTTCTGATTTACAAATATCTTTTAAAGCTGGTATTTTAAAATGGTGTAGAAATGCTTATTTACTTAGTATACTAAGTGAATTAACTTATTTCACAGCAATAAAAATATAGTTGAGTTCTATTAAATTTTCTTCTGAAAATAAATGTTTCTATTCTTCTGCTATGACAATAAATTATGATGTATCACAAATGCAGGCTTTTAAGCAGATTTATAAATAAGCAGGAATTAAGTGATTTACCTGTAGTTTAACTGAATTCAAGGCATTTAGTAAAAGATAAGCTGAAGATGCATTTATAATCCAAACTCAATTTGCCAATGTAAATGCATATAACTGAAGCAGATGTAATAGGATTTAATGCTGTGGTACTTGTATATAGGATAAGTATTCATGAATGATCTGTTCCTCCTCCTCCAGCGTTAAATCCAGATAATCCTCTTCATGTTCAGGAATATCCTCTAGGATTTCATTGACTGCATCAGTCTCCATGTCTTCATCTGTTGGTGAACTAGAAGAACCTACCAGTAAAATGAAACAGCAGTTTATTCACCTCTGAAGGAAGTTTACACTTTCCCTCTTTCACCAGCACTACTGTTCTTCAAGAGCCAGATGCTGCAGGATGGCAAAAACTATTTAAAGCTGTAGGAAAGCCCTTAGTTGCRTAACAGTGACTGGCAGTGACTTATCAGCTCTGGCAGATAACAAAAGAGAGAAAGAGCATTCCCCCCTTGTTAAATGGGGAGTAGAAGTTACAGTTCTTTCTTACAAGGAGCAAAAGGAAGAGCTATGCAGTCAGGTGAGCTGAGTTAACGGACGTTAGCAAGCCAAAATCATCATCATCAGTGGCAGGTTCCAGAAAGTGCGCTTGAGTGCTGGGAACTTACTGGTCTGTGAAAGTGTACAGGAAGGGAAGCATTTATTTGTTTTGAAACAGTTGGTGTAAAAGAGTACAGTTAGATGGGAGAAGGCAGAATTACTCGTGGACTGGAGGGCAATGTGTTCCTCACTACCGAAATGAAGATGCAGATACCCAGCGCTGTGTTCCAAGGCCATTGCTGGGTCAGCAGCATTTTCCTCTTGGCCCTTCCTAGCCTTCACAGATTAGCCCTTTGGAATGCAGCCTGAGTGAACCTTGTGAAGTTCGRGACTCCGTGTCTTACGCGCACCCCTACAGCTGGTACGTACCTCTTACGGTTCTGTACGTGGTTGCTGCTGACTGCTCAGGGCTACAGCATATTTTCAGTAATGTTTTCCCAATCAGTGTTACCAATGAGAAGAGTAGTCTGGAGTTTACTCAAAGCAGTCTATCAATATTTAAGCAGCAATCACTTTACCATTACTTCTTTATTCCCCTTCCCTCTACTCCATTTGTTGCATGCCGCAATTCTTACCTGCAGACTCTGTAGGTGAATCTTTCGATGAAGTTGACTCTTCTGATGGACTGGACTCTTCTGGAGACAGCAGCAATGAAGCAGGAAGAACTCCCCCATAATGAGCAAGGGTTTGGGAAGCCAAGTGGATGTTGCCTTTAAAGACTTTTAATGCTTGCTCTGCTGATTCATGGCTGAAACCCATGTACGTCAACTAGATGGGGGAGGGGAAAAATTTAGAGAAATCCAAGCTCATTCAGCGTCAGAGACTGACAGGAATCTGACTCTGCATCCAACAGTCATTCCCTTGCCCAGAAGAAAGTGCTGCATGTCAGGAATTCCAGGACACTGACCCTGGTTTACTGGAATGGTTATCAACAGGGCAGCGACCTATTACAGGAATGGGGATGTTGCACAGAATGAAGAGTCTCTTGTTTAGCGTCAGACTTTTTCCAGAATATCAGGAGTATGCACAGGCTACTTACTTTTTCTATGCAATATAGTTTTCCTTCTTATTGACATTAATCATATAGCCACACTAACTAATGAGGAACTTTTCAGAGAGCCTAGAGAAAGAGTTATATGCCAACTCTTCCCTTTATACAGTGCAATACATGTAAGAACTTCAGTACTTTGCTGTCTTCCTTTCTTGGGTCAGAGTATTAAAACCATATTTCCATTTGTATCACTGCATAGAGGTTGGCATAAAAGGCACTAAGTACACAACAAATTATATTCAAGCCTGAGTGATATTTGGGATGTATGACTTAATGGTAAAGAACAGACAGAAGTTAATGGAATCACAATACTTTGAGTGACGTGGGACAAAGAATATTTGTACAGTTTTACTTAAGGAAGATCCATTACGTTTGAAGGCGTAATTCAGAAACAGGACTACTAATTCTTCAGAAATCAAAAGGTCCAACTTACTTGATCAATGCTTTCCTGGGAAACCTGAAACTGGTCCATGGCCACAGGATCATCATCATCATTTTCCAACAACAACTCAGGATTGTCAAGAATAAACTAAAGCAATAAAGGAGAGAGGGATCAGGTGTCAGCAATACAGATTTAGTGATCCTCAGTGCAGCTACTTACATAGCCCAATACTTGAAATAATCAAAACCTCAGCCAAACTAAGTGATAGCTGATTCATCAGCTCAGGAGGTAAAAGTTCAGTCATTACAATTCAAAAGAAGTAGCTATGAACTAAGCAATACAGAAGACAGAAAATAATCAGTTGAGCAATTCCCCAAACAAACTTTTCTGTAGAAAAACACCGTTCCTAACAACCACTTACCTTAAGGGCTTGGTCCACATTTCCGCGTGCTTGATGAAGAGCTATTTGTGCAGCTCTCTTTGAATAGCCCATGCTTTTCAGGGTATTTATGTCTTCCAGCCGCTGCCTTCTTTTAGCTCTCTCCTCCCTCTTTATTTGTGCCTTTTCCTGCAAGAACACAGTTGTTACAAAGCTAACTGTGCATGGGAATGCCTCAGCCTTCTCCCAGAAAACAGTGCATATGGAATTTCATTGATTTACTTATGAGAGCTTGAATCTTTTCAGGAAAAGGGATTTTTTTTTTCTTTTTTAATATAGATTGTGTTGTTAAGACACTCATCACTACATAAAGTTGTATTCCCACTAGCAAGCACTGGAGCCACACATCTGTTCTGGATTCTCTGCAGATCAGATTTTAGTCTATTACAGCTAGAAAAGGCCTTGTGTGGTAAGTGTTAAACTGGTTTGGCAGGCAGGCCTGTAGACAAGACTTGCCAAGGACATACATTCAGAACTGAGAATAGAGCCAAGGAGTTGTGTTCAGCCCTTCTCTCACCCACTTGACTTTTCTATCTACATTTAATTGTTTCAAACCTAGAAGTATCACCTCACCTTACCAAATGTAACTTCAGGCTCTTCAGTTCAGATATGGACAACACTGTCAGCTTCCTTCACTTTAACACACAAAAGCCTTCTCCCCTCCTGGCTCTCCCCAGGCCAAAGCCATAATACAGTGTAGTTTGATGGCTATGCTAAAAAAAACCCCACCTTTATTGTGCAGTCTCTTGTCTTTCAGAGCAGCCCAGCCCAGGAACAACAGTTTTGGCTATGGTGTTATATTCCCATATGGAGAACAGCTGGGTAGTAAACAGTGGTGCAAACTCTTCCAATATGCCTCTGTGGTACAACCACAGGTCTTTGGCTCTCTCATCCCATGCGTTTTGGGACACAGCTTTCCTTGTTGTGCTAAGTGTTGGTTTCATTCTTGCAGCAACAGATGTCAGAGTGTTAGTTACACTATCTGAGCCAAAGCAGGGTAGTGAAAGTCCTTAATTTAGCACCATATTGCACTAGTCATGCAAAATATGACCTTACGGGCAGTCAAACTAATATAACTTCACACTTTCACTGCACCATACCTCTCACTGCACCATACCTCTCTCCTGTTGGTAATAAGATTGGCAGCATGCTCCATGTTCCCATGGCATGCTCGCAGGGCGAGGCGTGCTTCCTGTTCGGAGAATCCCAGGAGTGACAGGCGATCAACTTTTTCAGGATCTATCGAGAGCTCTTCATACAAACAAGATGCCTGTATGTTCGAAGAACAAAATGATATGACTGATGCTGCTGCTAACATACAAATGAAAAGATTTCTCCCCATTTTCTGAGTAAGCAAAGAAGAGAAAGAAGATGCAAAACAAAGCCCAAACACATACTTCTGAATATGCTAATTCCTAATATGAAATACTTTTCATACAAGTTTTGTCTAGCAGCTTCTTACCTTCTGAATATACTCAGCTGCCTCCTTTTCTCTGCCACTGTGATAGTGTCCTATCCCCTGAAGAAGGTAAAGCCTTAGAAATAAGACCTTCTCACGACCATAGCTTCCCTAAAGATTTGTTTAAACAAGGCAGGGAGGAAAAGATATGACAGAACATCAATTCATTATCAATAGAACACACATATACTTAAAAAGAAAACAAAAAACTAGTCACAAGTATGTTATATGTTATAGTTAGTATGCAGATAGTATCATGTCTAAAGCAATGATGTCTTCATATAAATGCACATTTACCATAACTTTGTTGTTAGGTCCAGTGTTCTCACTATGCTGACAAATACAAAGCTGGATTACAGGCTAAGAAGGTGTAAGAAAGTTTAAAACTTTCACAAGAGAGTCTTGTAATGCTCGAACAATGACTGAATACTGGAGGAGGGTTGGGGAAGGACAAGGGGGAAGAAAAACAAAACAAAAACCCCAAAACACACCCACCCACCCAAATCCACCATAATTAAAGGAAACCCAGCATACTTTGATATCAATGAGTCTTTCATGGTTTTCCCCATAGCACCTCTTGAAGCAACTGTGGGCTGTGGTCAGCTTTTTCTCTGCATCATCCAGACAGTCCAGCTGTTCCAGGCGGAAGTAGCACCACACTATATCCAGCTGCAACACTGCATAGTTATCAACTGTGTTCAGTAGATCTGTGCTGCACTCGCTGGAGGGGAAAAAAGAAACCAAAACCCAATCAAGTATCTGCATTTTTTTTCTTACTTTTTTACAGTGGTTTACATGGATGAAACAATGTGTTTGAATTACTACATTCACATACTTGAGAAAGCATACGCTTCACATTTATTTTAGCAAACTGATGCCATTGAAACTTAAAAAAAACCCCACTGACCTCCCACTGTATTCACTAGTACACTGGACACAATTGATATTACATCTCAAAAGAATTACAGTAGTCACAATTCATTTTGTTGCTATGTAAAACAGCCTCTCTTTAAAAGGATGATGGATTTACGAGCCCATGCAACCTTTGAAAGGACAGAGATCTRTTGTCTTCCTCAGTGCATGTGAACATGCTGGGTTCTGTGCCAGTCTCCCCGTTATGCACACAGATGAGACACAGGCAGGGACAAGATTACTTTTGGATACGTCAGAAGGGCAACTTAGGGCTTTGACTACAGACAGCAAAGTAGTTTACCTGCAGAAACCGATAGGGCTACTGACCTCAGGTATCCCCTTCATCTTTTGCAAGAAAGTATCACTTCCAGAGGAATGGTCACAAAAGAGGATCTGAATCTGTCCCTCAGCTACTGCAATTCATAGCCTGGTACACAAATCTTCACCAGTTTCAGTTTACATTAGTAAGACAGACTGTAAATTGCCAGAGGGCAGTATGTGCTTCAGCTGTTCCACATAAAACCGCCCGCCACAGAGCCAGAGCCTTTCTGTCTGCTGTTTTCCATCTATAGAGAGGGTATGGAGTAACCTTGGGCAAACCAAGCACTGGTTTACATGCACAATAGAGCTAAAGCTGTTCCTACAGTTTGCTGACAATATAGAAAAGCCAGGTGTACAAGGGATCAAAAAAGTTCTTACCAGAAGTGTTTATCAGCATCCAGCAAATATGGCAGTGCTATTTCATATTCTTTTTTCTTCATTAACGCTCTGCCCTTTTCATGATAACCCATTGCCAGCACAAGTGCCTAGAAAGACAGATTAAGACTTTTCTGCGCTTCTCCCCCCGCCATCCAACTTATTTTCATAATTAAAAAGAAATATTTAGGTAATCTATTATAGCTTTTGTTCTCCTCAGGAAAAAAAAATAGTTCTGTAAGAATATTTCACATTTGCTTCATATTTTTCTCCCATCTGCTAATGTAATATATTATCTAATTAAAAGCAATGAATGGTACTGACACACAAAACCTTTTATCAAATTTATTTTTAGAATGCAACCCTAGACAGATTTTCAATAATGAGCAATAAAAAGCTAAGCATTTTTCTAGTTATTTCTAACAATATCAAATTTGTTTTGCTTTGTTATTACAATTATCTCGTAAAATTTAACGACCAACTTCCTGCAGAAGTTGCTTAGAACTGAAAATTAAATCTTCAATGTGGCAGGAAATGCCATAGTTCCTGCAGAATGACAAATGGCTATGCAAATAATACTTCTTTACAGAAACAACCTGCGATATTTTTCCTCACCTATGTTCAATGCGGATGAAAGCTTGYGAACGTAAACATTTGACACTAACTCTCAGGGTGAGCTACTACTTTCAGCACTTCATCACAACAGCATGAACTGTTCTAACAGACAGGTACTTTTTCCCTCATCATCCAGGAACTCCAAAACAAAATATGCCTCAAAAGGGGTTAGGAGCAACAGTTACCACATCCTGTTGGAGCATGCTCATTTCTTTTCTAGTTATTTTGGTTACCAGGTGTAATTAAGTGTTTCTATAGGTTTTTACTTATCTTTAGAAAATCTAGCATCTTAGAAATGCTGTCAGTCAAGCCAACAGCAGTTAAGTTGCTCCTACTATAACTTCAATGCATGGACCCAGCCAGAGACATTTTCAGTTAAGAATATGGAACTTTCTTGAACGGTAAACAAGTTTAAATCTGAGAGGGGTCAGAGTGTAGAAAACCTCAAAACTATTTTTAAACAGTCTGATTTTAAGAAATTCGTTAAGTTTCCAACTGAAAATGGCCAAGGCTTAACAAAGAAGTTACTGTATACAGTAATTTSTAGATGCCTTAGAACCAAATAAAGTATTACTTGTATACAAAGTTAATGCTCATCTTAAAACACAAAMCTAAGATACTGACCACACTGAGATCTGTAAAAGATGTCACAGGAATCAGAGGTGCTATCTTTAGATGACTAAAGTGTAGAGTTTCACTTAAATCTGAAGACTATTTCTGTTAATCTAACATCCCCTGGCCCCTGTAATACAGCTCAAAACAATTTGTATTTAATCCCATATTTAAAATGCTTCATAATTCAAGCTTTAAAAAGTCATTATATCRTCATCATAAAATACTTTTACCTACCTTTTTAGCTTGAGGAGGAATCTTGATTGACCTTCCAGTCTGATTAGCTATGTCTAGATATGGAGTATTGTCTGAATCTAGGTAGTCCTCTGAAACACAAGAAGAAACAGTCCAAGTTCTAAGAGTTACGTTTAACAGAGTAAGATTGTTGTCATAAGATTATGCCAGTAAGTACATGGTTAAATAATAAAAATAAAATCAGAATTATATATAAAGACTGAATAGACCTACCCATGATGGCCTCAATCACACAAACAGGAGCAACTTTTGGAAAGCTCACTACAGGAAAAGGCCCTCTTTGTCCAGAAATTTAGACCCAAACTAAGAAGATACATGAGACGTAAAGAATTTTTGTGGAAGACRGAATAGCTGCATTTTACATGAGAAAACATTTGAAATTATCAAATAAAGCATATAGAATACAAAAAAACCTAAGCACAGTTGATAAAACAAAATATATATATATATATATATCTCAGTATTTTCCTTTCCCCACATCTTTCTTTAATGTTTACTACTAAACTATGAATATTTTTTTATTTTCACTTGATTTAAAAGGTGCTCTTCCTATAAGCAAAAGACATTCAAGAAAAAGTTTGAGATTAAAACCTTCTGCCCTACAATTTCCTTCAGCTGAAACAAGAAGGCTGTTAAATCCTTCCCACATTTCATAGTTTCATATAGTTCCTTGAGCCTGTCAGGCCATTATGAACGCCACTCCATACTCTCACATTGCATTATACCTGACAATCTGTGGTAAATACGTTTWAAAGGCTCTATATAGGATTCAAGGACTGGAGTCCAAGTTAGCCCTTAAATATTGATTTATATAATCATATATCATGATTATATAATATAATCAATAATAATCAATAAAAGGAGATGCTTCTTCCTTCTCTTTTTTTTAATCTGCTTTTATAGCATGAAATAAGCTGTCATTGTCCATTAAAAGAAACTTTGCTTATATATTTTTGTATTTGGTAGGAATTCATATACAGTCAGTTCCACAGGTTCTTGTTTGTGTTTTTTTGGAAYAATAAAATAGAGAAGTGATTTAAACTCACCAACTTCCAATGCAATCTACAGATACAGTTAATCYCATTCTGTACAGTTATTACTGTTAAATTACTATATCCCTTTAATGTAATCCACAGTTGTCAATCAGCATCAAATGCAATGATAATAGAATGGCCACAATATAGATCAAAATGACAAGTGAACTGTTTTGCACAACGAAACCATGGTTACATAMAGTCGTATCTGAGATAAACTACAAAAAAGTGTGTAACAGCTTATAATATCAAATTTGTTTAGGTCTACAGTAAATATAAAGTAGTTCAGAGCTGTCAGTCTCCTGTCAAGCRTCAATGAAATAATAGTTCATATTATGTCCTTCTCAAAGTGCCATGTTTTCTAAAATTCCAGTTGTATTATAAAAAAACAAAACAAAAACGAACCACTCTCCCCATCAAAACAAACAAACCCTCYTCTTACCTCTCTCCGCTAGAATTTCCAAACCCTTCTTAGTTCTTTGCATCTTGTCACTTATTTCTTTTTCTTTCTGACGCTGCAGCTCGTCTTCCTGAACTTTTCTTTTAGTTTCTTCGTCACTCTGTTCCAGTTGTAGTACCATGACTTTTGCATTGTGCATTACACCTTGGTCTTCCAAGGTTCTTCCTGCAGAAGAGTATGATGAAAATAATCTAAATACTGTATTTATGAACATAGAATATTTTATGTTGTACTGCCGTTGGAGAAAACAAACAAACAAAAAGCCAAAAAAAAAAAAAACCTAAACAAACCCCAGCATTACTCACACTCTACTGTCATAACACTGAAAAAAAMCATAGTAATTAACAGGACTCCAGAACTAGATCAAATTTCTAAATGCTTTATATATTTGCTTGCTAGCTTTTTTTCAAAAAAATCCAGGAAATATCACTGATTAAAGTATCTTCACAGAAAAAGGAGGAGGAGGGATTGAAGAACATGACCAGGATCATACACCAGGACAGTAACAGGACAGAAGAATGAGGAATTGAATCCGATTTCCCAGTATCAAGTTTATGGCTCTAACTACTTCTGACTTTTTACATGGAAGCTAAATGACAGATGCTCAGAATATCAATAAAAAGAAAGCAGTTATCATCAGTTCCTACGATGTGTCTTACAAGTTGAACACATGTATCACACTACATAAAAGTTTTTGAATATGCTGTTGTACAATGGGGGTTATTGGCAAAGTTAGAGTTTAAGCACACATTTTGGGGTGTTGCAACACTTGAAAAATGGATTTTCAATATTTGTAAATGAATTCCCATAACAACCCCAGTTCTTTCTGAGGTTTTTGACCACTAAAATTTCTTAGATTTCTTTTAGAACAGAACCTGACCAATGAGACTGTTATTCGGTGGGGACTGCTGGAATGAAGAAAACTGCAAGAAACTTCACTTGCAAGAAACAATAAACTAGAAAAATCAATCTACAAATCTATWCAACTAGAGATACATACCCAGGTCAAGCTGCTTCTTATTTATGATTATTTTGATAGTATTTTCCTTCAATGCATGTTCCTGTGCTATCCTATGAAACAAATAATTTTATTCCATTAATATACAGAACATATCTGYTAGAATAGTAATAAAATTACATATGCTCATAACTGGCTTAAAACCTTTTGCTATAAGGCTACTTGAAGTAAGATCATATTACGGGAAAATCTGCTATTATWTACAGGGAGAAGATGAGATATAGAAAGTAGAAAAGCAAAACAGGCAAGAAAGAATCTAATTTTATCATTARAAGAACACAAAAAGGAGGGCAGTGGATGTTCACTGTTCAAAAGACCTGCCTAGTTACAGATTTAGAAYGGTGATTGCTAGTGACTTTTCAAGAATTTGTTGGTTATCTACAGAGAATTCTCTTCTCAGTTCTCATTTTCTGTTCTCTATTTGTAAACCCGCAGCTTCTTACAGCAAAATGAATCACATAGGAAAATGAACATAAACAAAAATACTCTATTTAGATATGCAGAATGCTATGAAAAAGCTTAAGAAAATCCAACAAATAGTACTAAAAAAAAAAAAACAAAACAAAAAAAAAAAAAAAAAAAACTTTATTTTAAAAAGAAAAAAGTAATAAAAAAACTTTAAAAAAATCCAATAGTACTATAAAAAAAAAAAAAACAAAACAAAACCTGTGTGACAGTATTATTTCTTGAGAAAAGAACCAAGAGTGATTATACTTACTGTGATCTGAGTTCTTTGCCCGTGATAAACAGGTTAGTTTCCAGTGGAATTTTTCTGCTCTGTTGTAAATACATTAGGAGGGAAAAGAAGAGGGAAAAAAAAGAACAAGTATGATGTCAAAATACTTTATACACTTTCTTAACTAACTGTTTTACAGCTATAATTTCTTTTTTCAAATAATAATCAYGTTAACAAGGTCATGGTTGGGTATACACACTAGTGATCCGAAGGTAAGGAGTTTTGTATTTGCTAAAATGAGTGCTAAAAATAAGCATTATAGCAGAAGGTTCAGAATTAGATAAATTCACATTCAAATCCAAATAATTTAAACTGAGCAATTTAATTATGCACTTGCAATCTTAACTCTCYTTTTTAATTATGCCATTCACCTGTGACTGGCTAAGTTATGATTAATTCCTATTAGTATCTCTGGTCCCAGATTAGAGAAACCTAAATTTTAAATGAGTTTTAGAAYATTTAATTCCCCAATGCACAGCAGCACTGTAAAGAGGAATTACAAAATTATTTGTTTGCTTTAAGTGCATGTCAATCACTTAACACCCTCTACCCTGTAGCCCATCACATTCTCTGCTAACTATTTCCCCTCTGCAGAAGAAAGAACAATAATTATGATCAAGTGTTTTCTTCTTGCAAATATTTATTTAAAAAAATCCTAAGCTCTAAGCTCTAGCATCTAAGCACTTCTTTAGCAGAAGAAAATGCTGCCCTTTTCCAAAGTGACCTTTGCTGACAAAGAGACTCCAGTTTCTAAGTGCCCTTAACTAGAAGCAGCTCACTTCACTATTATCAGAGTAGATGAAGCCATGTTGATCTCATGGAAGACACTGTTTCTGCACAACAGGGAGATCAAAACTAAGACGTGACTGCAGATGCTGGTTGTACTTGCTGGAGACTGTTCTTAAGGGGAAATATTCCCAATTAAGAGGCTTTGTTTGTAGTAGTGAAAAAAGACCAAGGGTCCTTCTCTGCCCTGTGACCGACTTGCACGGCATAGCTGACATCCATATGGGTGAATCCTCCTAACTGTCAAAGCAGGGTGGCTGCATCCAAACTGCTGATTGAGAACAGTCTGCAGCCTTTGTCCGCCCGCAGCCCGTGCCCAGATGTTGCCTGGCAGAGTATCCAGTGCCTTGGGCTAAACTGCATCAGAGCCAATGCCAGCTATTTATTGATGTGGGTAACCACACAACAACACCCAGCCTGCATCCCACTGGTGTTTACTTTACCAGTGCAGATGCAGCCGCAGAATGCAATATGGTGACTTATACAACACTAATTTGATTAGATCTACATAATCATTCCGGCATATTTTGCACATGAAACTAGAGTTTAAATCCTAGCTTTAAAAAGACAAGACTCAATTCAGTTTAGCTATGTCAAGCTTTAGGAGCCTGGCTTATAATAGGATAGATAAGTACCATTACCATAGTAAAATTCTCCCTCTCTGTTCCAATTTCAAAGACTGGACATACTTATTTTAAAGTATCTTTAGTTAGCTGCCTAGGCTGGAATAGTTAAATGAGGATAATGTAACCACTGTAAGAACACTGCCATGTGGCATGGTTAAAAGCTAAAGGAGTTCTTCTCAACATTAGCAGCTATGCCTCACCTAAGATGACATTGAGCTCAAGCTACCTGTAGCACTTTAAGTTTTACTATTTTTTACAGWTAAAGGCTGTCATTTAAATAAAAAACATGGTAATAAGATATTCATATCCCAAWTCAACTTTAGATAGTTTACAGCTGAAAAAAATGCATATGTTCTTTACTCGTAAYGTGAATGACTAAATCCAAAGGAATCAAACTGAACTAGACACACCCTTACATTTACTTTACTTTTCTTAATTCAAAAAGATAATTTCTCATTAAATGCTAAAGGGAAAACATTTACTGCCTCACAACATTAKATTCTTGCCATGATATTCCCACATATCTGGGAAACTCTTCAAAATGTGAGTAACAGTCTGCCTCCCCTGGCCCCACATATCTGTCACTCAAAACACATCATAAAGTTGGGGAAGTGAAAACATCTGCATGACATATAATTACTGTGATGGCCTTTGAATTCTAGTTGAGCTATGTATCCAAACTTTTCTGCAACACCACTTACTTTTCTACGTGGCAGATACACATCAAGTCTTGCAATCCCAGTCACCTTAAAATTTTCATTTCCTGTTCCACGCTCAATTGCTTTGCATCGTATTTCTTCAAGCATGCTCTCTGCATCATTCTCATTGATATTCAGCTTGGATGCATATTTTTGTACAAGCTCCTAAGAAAACAACATAAGAAGTTGGGAAAATTCACAAGTAGTATGACATAGAAGACACATATGATGAATTCAGAGAGAATATTTACCTTCATTTCTTCACCAGCTTCTTTCTTTTCATTTGTATATGGTGGTTTCCACAGCTGAATTTTGTCTTCTCTCAAGCAACTTGTCAGTTTTGCTATTAAATACTTCTTTTGTGCCATTCTTTCAATATAAAAATACAACTGAAAGAGGAAAAGAAAAAAAAGAATCAATCTTTTATATAGTTTTTCTGTACTAAGATAGCCTTGACTCAGTAGAAAGGTACAACACATATTATGTATATAAAAATAAAAAAAGAAATTAAGTATAATAAAATGCATTTTGTGTGTTTTGGTGGGGAGGAGAGGAACCTGAGACCCAGATTAGCATCAAAAATTAGGACTGGGGCTGAAAGTAAATGCCTGTGATGAATAGGGATAATGCAGGAGTCCACCTCTCTGCACCTTCYCTTTTCAAGGGAAATTAAGTTCCTTCTCAACTTCTCATGCGAGACAGAATTGTAGAAGGTGCCATTTCACCCCTGAACAACAAAATCCAAAATACAAGCCTCCTGACCTTCCCTGGACAGAGCAGCTAAACCCAACCCTCCTCTAACATATGGTCTTGCTGTCCCTCTGCCTTCTTGCTCTCACTTCCCTGCTTTAACAGCCTAATGGSTGGCTTAACATGGGCAATTACCCTCTCAGAATGGCAAACAGGTGTCAGGAGGGAGCACTCCAGAACCACAAGCTCCAACATGAGAAGTTTGTAAGGTAAAGATTTCAGCTCTCCAGCAAAGTGAGATCAGCTAAAGTGAAGAGAGCTAGCAAGTAGAGAAAGATTCACACCCTCCCTTCCCAATCTCAGTTATTTGTCAAGCAGAGAAGTGTAGTAGTATCATGAAAGGGTATTTGAATAATTTTGGTATCACAGGGATGAAGCAGCAGCATGTTAGCTTTCATAATCCAAAAGACACACTTTGACTCCTAGTGTAAGGCTAGGAAAGACACACAAAGCACAAGCAACACAGAACGCAGAAGCTGGGATTAGAGATGAAGCACACCATAAATCTGCACCAAGCGCTGAAGTACGTATCACTGAGGAGAAGATGACAGTGAGCTGAACAAAGCAGTTCTCTGGCTCACAGTAGAGGGATTAGTCTAAAATCATCACTATGGGTTATTCTCATTCAGCTCAGAGCAAGCGGTAAGCTTTGTGAGTGAATCATCATTCCCCTGAATCCAAAGAAGAAACAGGGAAGGCAAGGAGAGGGCAAGAAAAAAAGAGGACAAAATCATCTCAAAGAATTAAAACAAAGAAAATCCAAGTGCACATTTAAGCACGAGGGACTTCTGGCTATCGGACACTGTGAATCATATAGAAGAAGATATCCTTTAATTTATACAGAAAAGCATTTTAAATGCTATTAGATTATATAAATAATCTACTAARATTGGCATTGAAAGCAGATTAATTACTTTCACTTTTCCCCGAGAGTAGTTTCATTTTCTCATGCTCACTTATTAGCAGCTCTCAGGAGAACGATGACAGAAGGGTAGAATCAGAAACTGTATTGTTCATTTTTCCAATTCARAAGACTGCTCATTACTGAGAAACCCACAATTTGAGAGCAAAAAACTGTTGACAAAAAKCAAGTGGCTGGTAAATTTGTTGATCCATCTCAAACTCCAGGTTTATGAGAGCTGCAAAAAATCTTTGAAAGCTACAAGGATAATATTCTCTCCTAAAAAAGCTAGGAGGGTTAAATCCACAAATAGATGGCTTAACAATTCTTCATGTTTATTTCCTAGAATTGGCAAAGTGTCTGTCCAAACTAGGTGAGACAAGAAGATATTCTTTTTCCAGCTGGAATGATGTTACTAATAACTATTTTAAGGCCAAGGCAAAACATGGTATTTACAAGCAGAAAAGGAACAAATACTGAGATCTGATTTTTCAAAGACCTTGTTAGTTATTAATAGCAGTTTCCCTCTTTTCTCTTCCAAAACATGCCAGATAATTTTCATGAACAACTCTTTATCAATGTATTCCTATTTCCTAACTCTTAGGATGAGTTAAAGAACCATTTTATGGTCATAATTCTACTTAACATTAACTTGAGAAACAAGAAAGAATGCAGGGCTTCGCTGCATCCAGGTAAAGTCCAAAATTGCTGCATATGCTTAAGGCATTTAGAAACTGGTCATTCATCTTTCCATCAGTATGCTACTTCACAGTTTTGTTGTCTATTTTAATAGYGTAGCAGGAAATAACAAATACTTGTTTAACAAAACTAAAGTGYCTCTAATTAAACGCATTCTAGAATTTTAACTTTCAACCCTTTACTAAAAAAGAGGTTTTGCTCCCATAAACACAAAARCTATCATTTTAAGCGTAAATTTTAAATTTACTATTTTATCATAAATAAGTTACAGGAGAATCCTTAACAAAACATTTACGACTTACTTCTCAACCAGCCACCACCACCACTGTTCCTGAAGTAATTTCACTTTCTGTACCGACGCAAAGGGACCTTCTCCAAACTATTTTGACTGGACAATCAGGCGTACTTCCCACAGGCGATTTTGAATGCAACAGCAGATTTTTGTAACTAAAGTGTCACCATCTGAAGCCAGCTGCTTTTTCTAATGTGACATAAAAGGAAACAAAYGAAGAAGAAGGTTCAAACTCTGAGTTTTTGAGGGAGGAAACGGCGATTCTCAGAGACAGTYTACTGAGCAAAATAATTTTCTGGAAGACAACGAGGAAAGCTCGCACAGACCCCTCTGCGCCTCGAGGGGGGCTACAGGGCCCGGAGGCCGCACGGCTGGAGCCCAAAGCGCTATCCCACGCCACAGCGCTCGCCAGGAGCCCCGTGACAGGCCGGAAAGGCGAACGCCGGGGCCCGCCGCACGCTGCCCGGCCCCGGCGGCGCCGGCGAGGCGGTAACGGACACGCTGCGCAGCCCCCGGCGCTTCGAGGTATCCCCCTCCCACGCAGAGGGGGGCTGAAGCAGCCGGTGTCCGCCGGCGGCGAGGCCGCGGCCGCCTCAAGGCGGGGGGGGG
>NW_028186612.1:2021420-2038902 GCF_003343005.1 Rhea americana
CCCCTCGGTGTCCCGGCAGCAGGGGCGGGGGGCGGGATCGGGATCAGGCCCCGCCCCCGCGGCGGTGTTGCGCGCACGCGCGCGCGCACCTACCTGCGCACCCGCTCGCTCGGGGTGGGGTCGGGGAGGCCTTGGGGGCGGGGCCTGGCCTGGCCTGGCTGCTCCGCCGAGGCTGTTATGCGGGGGGGGAGGGGGGAACGAGCTCCTACGGAAGCCCAGGAGGGGAGGGTGCCCGACGTCGGGCAGGTCACGTGCTGAAGCCTGGGGGTCTGCCGCCATCTTAGCACCTTGCCCTCACATGGCGGCGCCGCTGGTGGTGCTGTCGCGGTGTTGTGCCCCAGCTTTGCCTGGCCTAGTTGTCACCCTGGGAGGTGAGGGCGGGGGGAAGAGGGGGCGGTCTCCATGCGAGCCTCCCCTCTGGAGAAATGAGGGGCTGGAGGAGGCCGAGGCTGCTGGTGGGCAGCCTCCCTTGCTGTGGTCCCTCTGCCAGTGAGGTGAAAGGGGTGGAAGTCCCTGTCAGGGCTGTGAGGGGCTTTTCTCAGAGGCCGAGGTGCAGGGGGCGTGCCAGGGAAAGCCAAGCAGCGTTTTATAAGTATTTCCTGAGGGCAGCTATGGTCAGGGTAAGCTTCCTCTGTGGGCTGGTGTTTCTTGGCAGTGACTGGCTGAGCCTGCTTCTTGTGGGGGTGTTAAAAACGAGCGTGGTTTGGAGACTGGAAGAACAGTGGCAAAACAAGTCATGTATTAAACACCGTYTCTGGGTGAAGTGACAGGGCCCTTCGTGAGCCTCTTTCCTGTCCTCTGCTGTAGCCTCACATTGCCCTACATTGTGTAGGGCTAGGTGGACATTTGGGTGTGGGAGGTGGGCTGTGCTATCTTGTCTTTATGTATGGCTCCCCAAAGGTTTTAAATTTGCTCCTRGAATCTTTCTGGTGCCTTTATTACTCTGTGAGGAATAATAATTAACTGTTGTAGACTAATCTCTCCTGTGACCAGCTGACTTGAGAGTAAGGGGKTTTATTCTGACTGTTCTGACTTATGAATAAAGTCATTGTGTTGTATTATTTCTTTCAGAATGGATGGCCCTGCAGGACTATCTCTTAYGTAAAGCATTTTCCTTAAGCAGTCATGGGAATGTAAGTGCAGGTGCTGTGTGCTGCAGCTCGGGAAATGGAGAACCCCATAAGTATGAGATTGTGAACAAAACACTGAACTTGGATGTTCAGAAGACCTTGCTCCACCAGTGACCTTCGTCTCATAAACCAGTCAAGTTTTCCTGCTGGTAAAATGAGGGTAACGTTACTAGCCTGCCTTTTATCACAGTCTTGAGTTCCACATCTGAAATTCAACTAAAGCTATAGCAACTCAGTGATGAAAGTGATTCTTTCACGATTTCCAAATATGAAGAAGCTAACAGCAGGGGGTTTGGAAAACTTATTTTCTCACTAGACCATGAGCATGTATAATATTTGAGTGTTTTGAAATGTAAGTAAAGCATGTTTTCTCTTAACTACAACTATTTCACTAACAAATCACAATCTAGTGAAATTATTCCTCTGTAATGTCCTTGGGAATTAAATTTAAAAACTTCTCCAAAGGCAAGATGTCCTTTTAAAATAAGTTCTGGTCAGTGCAAAGCACAGCAGTGTGCTAGAGAAGCATCAGGAAAACAACATGTTTGTATGAAACTACCTACAAAGGAGAAAGTTACTTAGTCTGTGCATAAACTTGCATTGAGTTTTAAATCAAGATATTCAAGGTCCATGTTTAATTAAGATAAAACTTATTTAAAGCACTTTAATAGCAATTTAAATCAGTTTAAGAATATTTGCAGAAAATAGTATCACCAATTTAGTCTTTGCACAGACTGTGGCTAGATAAGCTTATAAACTCTCTGTGATACAGATTTTGAACTTTAAGCTGCAGTCACTGAAAAGTTCTCAAGTGTTTCATTGCAAGGATCTAGGAAAAGTGATCTTTAATTTTTTAATAGCTTTAATAATAKTCTAATATAATGGCTATTACAGGATTTTTCTTTCAGTCATTCCTCTGGCTTTATGTAGTTCTCTTGTGGTCTACAGACTTGAATATAGAACAAAAACAACGCTCCAGTATAATGAAAGGCAGGAGTCTAAATCAATGTACCCTAGAATCAGCAAGCCAAGTAAATAGAAAATACACAGCACATACTTCAAAACATTCACTGTCTTTTGATACTTCCCTCCAGGTAGTTTCTTGTTTCATATGGCTGGTTGTTATATTTTCTCCCTACATATTATCCGTATCTGTCTTTTATTTCTCTTTTTCTTTGTAATCTGTCCTTAGGTATGGTAACTACTGTAAAGAAAAAAAAAGTATCTAAAATGTATCTATGATTATTAATGTTATGGCTTATTAATGTTTCATGTCTATAGAGAAATAGAAATCTGAGTTGTAAACCTGCTAGGGGCAGGCCAGTTAAATGAAAGATTAGAAAATCTGGAAAAATCACAATTAATACCTCTCCCAAACCTRTGTCTTTATTCTGCCATTTTTACTAAAGATGGCAGGAGATTTTTTCAGAAGTTATTGCGGCATGCTTATCACTTGGTACTAGCTAGTGCTTTCATCAGGGTATCTCAAAGCACTTTACTAAGTGAGTTCTGGACAAGAAGTTCAGGAGGGGGTATTTAAGCATGTTTTTGGATTTTTTTTTTAATTTGGTAAACAATGTAGATATTCTTTTGCTTTTATCTGAAGGACTGTCAGAGGGACAAGATGCCTGCCTGCCTACCTACAGATGCTGTCTGGATGAGTGTCCTGCAAATGTAGCATGCTGTAGAATATAGATTTGGAACACTGTTGGGTGAGAAAAGGACATTTGTCAAGGAGGAGTAAAATAGCATTATATTCCATATTATATTTTTCTATTTTTTGGACCTATGAGGTTTATGGTGCACTTACAGCCATGAATCTCCTGAGATGGCAGCAGACACCTCCAAATCTATTGTCCTGTGTTCAGCACAATAAAGATCAGTGTTATTTTATAAAGGAGTAGTGGTTTGATGTTGTCTGGGGTGCAGAGAGACTGGTAGTTTCCGTTGCATAATGATAAAGCTACTATTTCTTTGATGAGAGAGTTTTATTTGTACATTGCTGTTAATTGTGTTTTCTAGACACCTGGTGAAGGGTTAGTTTATCTTTCTTGCTGAGAGGAGAATTTGGGTTTAAAAGGACACAAACCACAGCTGAATATCTTTAACAACTGTCTCTTGCTCACTTGTGTGTGTGTGAAAGGTAGGATTCCCGAGACAGTGGTGGTAACTGGGGTGTGTGGTTGAGTAGTGTTTGCAAGAGTCATGAAGAGCTTTGTGGGCCATGGAACTGATCCTCATTTTTCTGCTCTGCTATGGCTGTGGAAGCTATGGAAGGGTTTAGGAGAGCCAGAGGCTGCCAGGACTGTAGCTCAAAATGAATCATCATGAGATGGGGAGACATTTCAAGCTTTATCTCTTCTGAAGCCTATGCTTGGGAGAATGCCCTCTCCTAGTCCCTGCAGCCAGAAGTGGGTGATACAACTCACATTTTTATCATTGTTGAGAAGCACTTACTTTTCTGTAAAGATCTTGCAGGAGGAGATACCAGAAATAACTACTTCCTTTTGAAAACCTGAACAGATGTGTGGCGCAGTTGTGCCACAACAGAAAATCTTTATCTATACAAAAGTTGTACTACTTCCTACAGTTACGCTTCTGTGGTTTAAATGATGGTATGCCCTTTGCGTGCGTAGAATTATAGCAGCAGAAAGATGCATTATACTTCTGTTGAGGAAGGTACATTGACATAGAGTACCTGTAAATGAAAAAATTGTTTCCAAGTTTTGTTTTCTAATAAAAAAAACTGGGGCTAGGGCAAACCCATCTTTATGATATTATAAAATTTATATATAAGAAAAAGTGGCATTTACTAAGTCCCATTAAAACAACAATAGAAATGAAGAAAGATTTTATTAATTGATTTTAAAATGCGTGCCTGAAAAGGTATCATGGATATTTTTTTCCAAGGAAAGTAAATTATGAAATCATACATTAACTCAAATGTACCAATACATTACCTTTAGTACTGTTTCATTTATTACTTATCTAATCAAATTGTACCAGATTGAAATCTAGCCTACTTGCTTCATAAGCAATTCTGCTATTTTTTGCTATAGCTTTCAGATGTTTCAAGTGTTACTGTGTAATGTTTGTAATCAGTAACCTGCATGTAAGAGGAAAAAAAAATTGCATGTATATCTGGAAGAACRGAAGTGAGTATATATATTTGGTAGAACTGTAGGACTATCTCTCGTTGCAGTCCAGCATCATCATGACAACACTCTTCATCTGACAGTGTTTGTACAGTAAAACAACAGATTATGTAGTAAGAATCTTCCTTGGCTAATCAAATTACTAGATTCTCAGCAGGTCAATCAGAGTAACTAGGACGACTGTTCTGCTGAAGTTTTACTTAGGTTTTTGTCTAAATTTTACATGCTATTGAATTTCTTCATTGTGAGACATATAATCCAAGCCTTCTTGCAGCTTCAGAAATTCTGGGTGTTTTTTTCTGAGGGAAAGGGTAAAAGCTTAGTTTGTTGCAGGCTGGCATACATTTTGTGGAAGAAGTATGTTGATGTGTCCAAATAGCTGAAGTAGCTGATTCGCAAGGAGACTTCTGGCAGATGCCTGAAATGTTGCTGCTGTTCTCTTTGCTGAAACTGTTCAATGTGCTTGAACTTCCCAGTTGATTGAGGGTGGGTTGTTCACTCACTGTTTCTAAATCCGTGTGTTGCAGTGTGCCATTTTCCTTTGGAATTAGTCTATGATTGTCAAAACTACCTGGTCCATTCTTGCATTGGGAAAGATCCCAGGATACTTCTCGGCGAGAGGCTTGTGCCAGGCGATGGATACCCAGATGGGTACGCCATAGAGAGCTGTCTTGTAGGTTGCCATCGCTGGTCAACTCCAGTCTGACCTTTCTGACAGGAACACACTCTGTAAATGATTTTGATTTCCTAACATTTTTATTGATTAAAACAGCACTGACCATTGATTCTGAGAGAGCAGATTCATTTTCACCTGCAAAGGAAATGCAAAGATGCACATGATTATGATGGTAAAAGTTAAAGGTCTCATTTTTGTGTCATAAATTCATCTGAAGTTTTTCAGGTGAGTGTACCTCTTTCTGTCAGAGTCTGAGAGTAGTGCAAGTTCTTTTGATGCCAAGTAATGGAGCAGAAGTACTTTGTGTTTGGGTTTGCAATTCTGAGGACATAAATGGTACCCTGGGGTCAGTCAAATGAAAATGGAGATTTATCAAGTCAATATTGATCTAAGCTGTGCTCCAAGACTCATTAACAGCACAGTTTGAGAATTGACTTTCAGTAATTAATTGCTTGTAAGCAAAAATTCTTAAGGTGAGCAGGGGCTTTCTCAATGTGTTGATAGATGCTGTGATTTGAAAGACGCAAATGTTCTGTCTGTTACTGTTTTGAAGTTTATAGTCACAGACTAAAAAACTGTGACCGCTTCTAGATGGAATCAGCTTGTGAATTTCTTTCTTTCTTCCTTTTCCAGCAAGGGGTTATTTCATCTGTTAGGGGAACTTATTAACACATGGGCTTGTACACAGTATGATTTTACCACTGTACATGTAGCGTGTATGGTGTAAGGTAAATAGCTTACACATTAGTGATGCCTGAATTACCACTTAGAGCAAAAATCTGCTTATTTTGTGAATGGTACAGAAGAACTGTTATAGTGGGGGTGAATGTGGTCTCTTATTTTTTTTCCTCATCCCTGTGGTTTAATTTCTAAACAATATGTAAACTTACAGTTATAAATATATAAGATATTAGGGATAGAAATGCTAATGCTTCTTTAATTACATGTAGCAGCCATCAAATTACTGAACACAATTGGCCTTCTGTGCCTTGAAAATGAATAGAAGCTGAACCATTATACTAAAGATAAACAAACAGTGCTTGTTGACATTGCAAGTGCTAATGAAATATACTGTAGTTAGTATGAATACAGCTTAAAGTGGTAGTGCAGGGTACTGACCTTGTTTACAGGGTTCACTCAGAGCAACTGTGTTTGTTGCAGTATGAATTCTGAAGCATAATAAGTGAAAAAAATAGAGGAGTACTGCTTATATTCTGAAACGGAAGATCTGAGTGGCAAATTTAAATGAATTGTAACCCTGAATTTGAAATGAAACTAGTTTGAACAGGATGCTGCCTTAAGAAAAACAAGCAAACAAACTTAAAACTGACTTTCATCCAGTCTTTACAAAGAAGTATTTGAATATGTCAGATCCAGTTCGTTTACTGCCAGTAAGTGAAGCTGTACAACAGGGCTTCAGCTAAGGAGAGGCTTTAGCCAAAATCTTTTGCTCCCGTCACTAAAGCAAGAACACCAGCATAATACCACAACGTTTTTCTGCTCCGTTGGCAGGGAAAGGAGGAACTGAGAGACTTTGATGTGATGCTGCTTTGCACATTCTTGTAGGTATAAATGCTTTCTCCACTAAACAGACATTGTTAGGCAACATCGGGTTTTATGTCAGACCATTTGAACCAGTAATCAGAAGAACTGTGGTGTGACATAAGTAGATCAAAGAGTTCAAAGTAGTGTATCTAGTCCAGTTGCAATAGTCTGAACTGGTTTTCAGTTCAGGTTTGACTCCTTGGCTACAAGTGCAGTGCACAGAATTGGGCAATGACCTCTGATAGAAACACGGGAGGCACAAACCACAGTATGTTGAACTAACACACATTCAGCACTCTCTCTAAGGAAAGCTTGAATTAAACAGATCTTTGGTCTTTCTTTTTCTTTCTCTTTTTTCTTTTTTTAATTGCGTGTAATAACCTTGTTGTGGGATTGTTTCCATTGCCGTTTTTCAAATGCTGTTATAGAGACTTTTAGGGTTATGCAGTGACAGAAGATAATCATATTTCAAGGTAGCTTGGTAAATTCTTGGAAGAGATTTCTGCAGTCAGAACCCCAATGTTTATTCTGTGTGATTGCATGCTCTGAATGCTCCTTCCATTCTAATTCCTAATGTAAACACAATTTTCCTGCTTCTTAGCCAATAAATAATGAATACACTCCTGCATTAACCCCCAACTGGAGATTTTCAAATCTTGTCATCATCTTTGTTCTTAAGTATTGGGAACAGATGGATATTTGAACATGTCTGTGTATGTTTTAGGGAAGGAAAAGAAGGATGTTGTTTTCAAGTGACTTCTATTGAGTCTAAATGTTGAGTTAAATGTTAGTATCAGAAGTGAATTAAGTGTTTTTTGTATTGTTACTAAATTATTTAGAAGACAACTTCATTAACTGACTGTCTTCTGGATGTCACTTTAACTTAGAAAGTAAATGAAAATACATCAGTGTGGTATTATAAACAATAGTCTAACTAAAAACTTTTAAATATTTCAATGTCTGTTATATAAAACTTGTCTGACATTGTTGATGAGTTACTGTTGCATATTTTTCTATTTATGTACTTCCCAAGCAACATGCATTGGAACCACTTTCAAAAAGGGATCTCTTACCTAAAGCTCATTTCTTAGTACCACTACAACTCTTAGTATGAGTTATTTCTTAACAAAAGCCTAACTTTTGCTAGTCACTTGATACTTGCTTTCAGGAGTCTTGTAGGGCACATTTCTTTACATAAATAAAGATGAAGGGAGAAAGACAGAAGACCCAGCACTGTTCAGATGGAAGCATTCAAGAGAGCAGAAAAGCTATAGAATATACTGCAAAAATATATTGGTGATAGAGATGAAGTATGTGGCTCCTGTAAGAACTAACATTTATGTTTAGAATTTCACTTTATTTATGGACATAATACCTTATCTTAAAATACATAAATCTATTTCAAATTCATTTTAGTGTTTCACTGCCTTTTCTAATTGACATAACCATGAGACCGCCTTTCAGTGGGATAAACCAGAAAACAAAATAACAGAAAAGGAACCCGTCTTGTAACTATGCTGAAGCTGTGCATAAGAAGAACAAAGACAGAAGTTATACAAGACTGAAACGAATATCCTTTACATCTATATTTACAAAGTTTCCTATAAATCCAAGCATACCTGTTTTGAATACAATAATGTGTGATTGCAGCTTTTGCTTCTGTTTTATATAGTCATACCGCTCCTCAAGTAAGCTTACATCCATCTTGGTTGGCTGCTCGTCASGATCTGAAGCCTGTTGCTCTGAGGTATGAGTCACTGAAAAAATAAGAGTCATGTATTTGTAAGCCTTCACCATCTGTTCCCACAGGGAAGACAAAGTCATGCAAAAGCAAGTCATTTCCTTCATTGTGTTGGCAAAAAAGGAAATCAAGTTTGATGCATCTGAAATGCTCCTAAATGAAGAAGTAACTTTCTTCTAAGTATAGTGATTTCTTTCAGTGTGTGGTTTACTCAGAAGTTGCAGATTTCACTCAGCTTGTTTTCATGCAGTGTGTGTTGAGCTACTGCATACAGAGTTAATGATAATAACCGGATAGCTGGATTTAATGTTGACTTAAGGTTGTGAGCATATGAAGCTTTGCCAAAAAAAACAGTGAAATACAAAACCTCACTGAGCACAGTCAGGTGTACAAAGGGCTGGATAATACTGGTTTGTGAAGTAATGTTAATTCTTAAAGAGATGCTGTCATGGTGACCTGCCCAAGACAGTAATTCCTTCTGGAAAATCTTTCTTTAGGTTTCTTCCTGTGTTTTTCACATCTTTTCTCCTCCATTCTTCTTTCCTTAATTTTTATCTGGTTTCATTAATGCTGCTTTTGTGGTAGTGGAGATAGAAAACATTGATGATAATACTGTGAATGCTGCTCCCTCTTCAGAATGTGTTAAAAGTATTCAGGTCTGGGAGCAGAGTAAGAAATATGTGTGCTAATGGTGCTCAGGGTTGGGAGGCCAGAGATAGGATTGCCTTATTCTGACTCCTTCCATTTATCTACCTTTCTATTTTTACATCTATAAAATAAAAAAAAACTTGTAGATTTAACCATTTCTTTTCAGAGGCACTAGTGTGAAAGGACATAGGGAAAAATGCCTGTATGCTGTGTTTTTCCAGTTATTGGCAGAAATTGTGCTATAATTTGCATCATAAATAACGTATTGAATCAGGCTGTGAGTGTGCAGATCTTGGGAATCCCTTTGGAGGTCATACGCGCACAGGTGACAAGACTGTAGCTATGCTGTTACCTGCAAATGCATAGAGTTCTCRTAAGGCTCGGCAGGTATGCAAGTGTAAGTCTGCTCTATCTCATTTATGTTTGCTGTTGGCTTCCCAGTATACTTGTGTCTTGTAAATCATGTTCCCTACCTCAACTACAATCCTATTCTGTCCTAGCCAGGAAAAGAGAAGGAAACACAATGTTTTGTCAGAYATTGTAGATACTCCCGAAGTTAGCTTTGTTTTCCTGATCCTGAAGAAAGCGTGCACCTCTGTAGAGCTGTTCTGATGTATTGTGATATATCTAGTGATATATTCGGTATATCTAGTGTGATATTCTATCTTCTGCAGTGGCAGACACTTAGCACACCATAAAAAGGAGTCTCTCAGTTGCCTTTTTTTTAAAATGTTCTTCTGAGTTGTAGGTACATGAAGTTCTCCTTAGTAGCTTGAGGCAGTTAGTTTATATGTTGGGGCAGGAGATTCAACCTCACTACAGTTTCAGCTAGCATTCAATGCAAACATTATTAATGGTCATAAAAGTTACCCAACCTTTTTAAAATTCCAGTCACACTATTTGGCTCAGTGACCTCCTGAGAAAGGGACTTGTGCAACCTGACATATGTTGTAGAAGGAATTACCTTGATAGCATCGTTGAACATGAAACGTAGGCTCTGTCTTTAAAGATGTACTCTCAACTTTTCAGTCAAAGAGCATTTAAAGTAGAGTGAATTCGCATCTGATAAGAAAGTATTATGATTTATAAGTATTTGTACTATACTATTGCCTCAGGCTCAGGGAAAACCCACTGCGCTTAGCGTAATACAAATGCATAATACAACACAGTCTCTTCCCAATCAGCTGCATGGGTAAGGAGGAAGAACAGAAACAGGGGAAGAGGCAAGAGATGCCCAGTGAAACGAAGTGACTGGCTGCAGGTGGTAGAGCGGATCAGTGGAGCCAGGAATAGGATTAGCCTCTGTGTCGCTGAGCCAGTAGCATATACATTGCATTGTGTTTCCGTTTCAGAGAAAGCCTCTGAACAGGGCATCTTGGTTAAGTCTCAGAGGGGGTGTGTATTTGTGTGTGTGTGTCTGTGTATATGTATATATATCTATATATTTCTAGATAGATATATATATCAATATTTGTGTGTATTTATTTGTCTTATACCTTGTTTGCTATCAAGATGTGTTCGTGTGCACATATATGTATGTATGTCTGTGTATATCTTTTATATGTGTGTCTGTGTGTGTATATACACATAATACATACATACATTATATATATATATATATTTGCAAACACCTTGTGTGTAGATTTATCTGCGAATGTTCTATGAATTTGCAATATGCAGGATATGATTCATAAAATGAGTTGCAAGTCTGATTTACAAAAGGTCACAAAGTAAATAGGGTTAACTGTGTATTTGATATATGGTGAGCTGATGCAACTGATCCTTCTTACGGCACTGACATCAGCTTGGAAGTGGATGGCCTGTGGGTTCTTACACTGAGTAGAACAAAACAAGATACAACTTGSTTTGTATCACCAGCCTGTTTAGGTGTTACTAGGAAAAAAAAAAAAAGGTGTGAAATTACGTTTTCTCATTGTCATCCATGAGCACAAAATTGAAATCATGACTTCTGTTTAAATCAGTGAATCATTCTTCTTTAAGCGCAGTCACTGGGCTCTGCAGACCGCTGTCCGCCTCCGCAGTACGCAGCAGGTGGCACTATTGGAGTGCCATGACTGGGCATTTGCCGTAATCCTAAAACGTCACAGGCCCAGATTTGGCTTTGTAGGTTGCTGAGAAATAAAAGCAGTCAAGCCATATCCTTGCATTGCTATGTGTACTTCCTAACAGTACTGTAGAGTCTGAAAATGGATTTCTTTTAATTAGGGTTGTGTGTAAAAACTTGTCTTTCTAAATTGAATAAACTCCTATCAAAACGTTGGCTTTGAGTGATTTTAATTTGATTATCCATTGAAGTCTGAAGTGCCTATTTTCTCTTTTTCTGTTTTTCCGTCACATAATGGAAGCAAATTTTCATTTCCTCAGGCAAAAAAATTTGAGAGTACTTCATAATGCAAAAGCAATGGCTTTTTAGAACTTGAAGTAGATGTTTACTATCYGTGACCTTGTTTGCAAATCTCATTTATAAAAGATGCAACTAATTTTATCTCATACTAATTTGTGAGCAGTAAACTATGCTTTTATTAAAAATTATTTGGAAGATCTTATAGTAATAATTGTTGATTTAAAGATAATTAAGAAAGGCTCCTAATAGTTAACTGTAACTGAATGTACTTCCTGTAACAACGAATTTTACTCTGCATCTGGGACCAAAGTGTGTACAGAGGTGTGTRTGATTATTTGTGTTGTTCATGTGGAGAATTATAGAAATAGGCCCTTTTTAGGTTCATGCAGCTTACAAAGGGTACAAATATCTGTGTAATTTAACTTGCACTGAGAAAGAAAATAAAACCATGATAATTCTCTTTGTCTAGTTTTCTAGATTTTTTTAAAAAAATTATATGCAGGCTTGCAATGGTAGAAACTGGCTATTACAGTGTTAGAAAATCTAATAAAACCAAAAGRAAAGGTAAAAACAGGGTGGCTGCTATTATTTGAGTTACAGAAAATATTAATAGAATCTGTAGTAATTGTTTATTTTTTAGTTGAGAAGAGAGCATATGTTTCTGTTATTTGAAAGCACAACTTTAAAGCATGCTACAATTAGGAACTGGTTAAGCAGCTAGAGCACAGGACTCTAATAATGCAAGATTATTTTCTGGTGTTCTCTGCRTGTTCACACTAATGAGATTGAAGTGCCTGCAGTGCAAGTTTTCAGAATGATCTTGAGATACTTTTTCCGATCTGCTGATCTTTCATGTATTCTCAGACATAGGGGGTTCAGAGTGTGTCAAAGGGTGAGTGGCCCGACTGTCCTTCAAATCGCTCTGAAAGTTTGGTGACCTTAGGTTATAGTTCATCTTGACATTTCCTTGACTGGGTTCTGTTTTTCCCTTTTACTCCTTGGGTTCTTCTGTGCACGTACAGTTTGGTACTGCATGTGTATATGTTGGTGTATACGTTTATCTGCATATAAAATGTAAAATGAGGTATGTTTCTTCGGTGGGCTGAGGATTAGCACAGGATGTGAAGTGGCTGGCCAAATTTTTTTCTTTAGATCCTGAGTTTCCAGTTGACTGAGTGCAATAGCACTGATCCAGCCCTAGTCATGGGGAAGGATTTCACCAAGCGTTCTCGTGCCCAGAATGCATGGCAGGCAGGAGCTGTAGGAAGCTCAGTGCTGAGCTCTGGCATTTGACTCCGCGCTCTGCCTGGGTGGCAGGAAAGGCAGGCACACCAAGTTAGCACTGAGGATTTCACCCGAGTCATCTTGTGCTTTACCTTTAAAGCTCTGGTGTCTGACTTTTTATGTGTTGAGAACTTGATGCTATCCAGTTCCCTTTGGAGACCCCCGTGCTCCCCTTTTGTGYGCACATGTGTGTGCGTGTGGCAAAAGCAGTTGCTGTGAAACTACTGAATTCCTTTAGGCCAARTTGAATCATGCTGGTTGCGAAGAGTTAAATGCAGCRGATGTTCTGTGTGTGTTTCCCCAGCCTGGCATAAGCAGCATTTTAAATCCTCTGTTCTTCTGGGTTGACCTTTTAGTGCTGAGGATTAAGTTACTTTCCTTTGGACTGTTATTTGCTGTGAAAAGTAAACTAAAATGCTGAGATTTGCTTATGCTGTTGGTTATCTGCATCTCCGGGACTGCACTCTCTCCTTCCGTGTGAACGATCAGAATCCAACACCTAGGATCAGGAGTTGTTATTTATTTTGTAGTTAGGATATCCTTGTCCACTGACCATGTCTGAGATTCCCTTTCAGRTATGAGACTGTGCAGAGGCAAGTTAAAGAAAGAACTGAAGTTATTTACTAGTTGGGGATTTCAAATAACTGAGGTCTGGCATCTTCCCTTGCCATTTTACTTTCTTCCCTCTTACTATTAGGGATTCTTGAACTGGTGGGACCAGCAAGAGGATGGTCAGGGCAACTCTATGTTGACCTCATAAAACTGACCATGAGAGGAGGGTGAGAGGGAGCTGAATGGCCTTCATGGGCATTCCTCTCCACTGAAGTGGAAACTCGCTGAAGCGTCCTTGGTCCCACAGATATCTTACATTCCAGTTGCTCGTAAAGGGAGTTTACTTTTCTGGTACTGCCACCTAAATACCTTTTTTATGCTGACTACTCAGAAGTGTTTCTTTCTGATAGAGTTAATGGTGGCCACAGTGCTCTGAGGTGACAACAACTTGTGTTTATTATGTTTATAGGTGTAATATGCATACAAGAAATTTGGGTGAACTGATTTCAAACAGGGCGTAAAAGGAATTTGGTAAGGCATATAAATATTCTTCCTTGATTTGCCTACCTGTAAACTACAYGATTTCGATTAATCTTTCATTGTAAAATGATTTTAGATCCTTGMAGGATGTTGCTGAAAACTGCAAAGCTTGGCCCTTATTAGTTTTCACTTCAGTCAGTTGTTTGAGTAGAAATTAGTTTATCTTTGATTGGTTTTGATCGAGAAAACATACTTATCGATAAGTGGAGTTTGAGAAGAGTCAAGTACAGCATGAAAGAAGTGGTTGATCTATTGTTAATGAAAAGTTTTATCAGGATGACAACATCTTGCTTCTAAGAGTTATTGGTCTTTGAACATTAGGGCAGAGACCACTTCGATAGTTCTCCGAAGAGGATRGCTAAGTACTACTACTGTTGTGAGAATAAAGGTGGACTTAAAATCTGTGCAGAGGAGAGCAAGTGATGGTGAGAGTATCCTAAAAATAATTTGCTATTCAGAAACATCCTTCACTTTACTTCCATGCAGAGATCTCATGAGTAATTCGTACTGCACTTGATAATCAGTAGTAACCTAATTGAAGTCAAAGGAATTACATCTGTGTAAAACCACTGTATGTAAAACCAGAAGCAATTCTGCCTGGTTCAGTACTGGCTGAGTCAACACAAGGTGTTCTGTTAAATTTGCAATAAGTAAAATTGGAGTGTTTTATGTACACGATCAAATAAAAGCTGTAAAATGACCAGCAGATATGAAGCTGACAGTATAATTGAGAGTATGCAGTCGAGCCATCGCTTCAATTCTTTGCTTCTACCCACTGTGCTTGTACTGTCACATGTTTTGTGTGGACTCCSGTGCCAGTTCTTCATGAGGTCTCTGTAAAGGGTCTTAGTTAACGCAGTACAGTGGCTGGGATTTTGAATATGCACATGTCAAGAATTAAATCAACCAATACTTTTGTGGAATAATTACTGAAATAAGCTATGTCTTCTGCCTCAGTGAAGTTTCGGCTTCATCTCCTTGTGGGACTCATGCGCAGGGCTTTTGTTGGCTCTTTGTAAAGACTTACCTATTCACTGCACAATCAGTAAAATTGCAGTAGGTAACAGCAATCTTGATCCGTTTCTTTGAAACATCAAGTACKTATTCTTTTGGAGTGAATAATGAGACTTTCCACAGTATTTGGTGCTATGGACAAACACAGTGGTTGCCAGAAAATCATGCACAAAAATAACTTTAGCAGATAAGTACGCATTTAGAAAAAAGAAAATATTTTGATGTTGTAATAGTCTCTTTAGAAAGAATGGTAACTTTGTACTGTAACTTAAGCTATTACAGTATTTTATGTTGTTGATATGTGGTTAAGCATTACTGGAGATTGCGATAACACAGTACCTGCAATGCTATGCAGAAAGGGAACGACCTTTAGGGAGCTATCATTATTCGGATAGCTTTCCAGTAGGCAGGTCTAGTGCTGAAGCTGATTTTTTTTTTAAGTGATGTATTATTGTTATGTTATCTGAAGCTTAACATTGTAAACATCTCCTGCTTAATTAGCAGCATTGCACATGATTGTCAGGTTACTTGGCAAATAAATAAAAATTTATATGACCCAGCTTAGTATGTTTAATATTTGAAGCTAATTAAAGACCCATGAGATTTCTTACTGGGAAARCAGTAACTGTGCCAGCAGGCTTAACAGTGTTAGCTCTAATGTGGGCTGCCTTGGTTGTGTTGCACGTGTGTAACTGATCTCTGTTCGTGCAGTGGTTCTTAGCCGYCCCGTCATTCCTGCTGTGCTAACCTCTGTTGAGGTACAAATATGAAATACCTGCTTGACTGCCCAGCTGCTTATAACAACTAGCGAGATGCCCAAAATCACCTGCTGAAAGCAAAAGGATCGACAGATAGGCAGCTTCTCACAGATTTCTAAAACTTCGCTTGAAGTTGTGGGCGTTTTAACGTCCCATTAAATTCTTTAGTCAATATAAATCAGCACTGCTAGACTGCAGTCAACAGAATAGTGTTCTGGCAGCTTTAAGATGTTGCGATGATGCTGAAGAACGGTGGCTGGGCTGGCGTTGTTTTCTAAGGAATTTGCCCGTTCCAAGGGATATGATTTCTTTGCCACCTGCTCTGTGTAAAGCTGAAGAATGTAGTTAAATCTAATTTATATCAGGGTAATACTGAGATCAGAGGCAAATTTTGACATTTGACTAAAAAGTGAAAAATTCATGAATATGGGAAATATGAAACACAGTTAAGGTATGTTTTGTAATGAATTAAAATGAGTCAGCACTTGTGGTTAATTTGACAGAAAAAAAAMCATTATTAATTGTTTTACTAGTTATAACTTACTCAAGCAGCCGAGGGCCTAGTGGAGCATGTGAGTATTGCTTCTCCGTCAGATAACAAACTAGTCAATGGGGAGACGGGAAGAAACTTGCTTTGCCCTTTTTTCTACTACAYGTGTCTTGAGAGATCAATCCGTCCTCTGCCTCAAACCGTTAGTCTGACACTTGTTATAAGTGGCATTCTGTTCCCCCCTCTGGAAACTCGGGATTTGCCACTGCTCAAACATCACTAGCGCACGAGTGCAGCTACGTGGATGATAACTGCACGGCTAAGCACTGTTTGCTTTCAGGAACCAGGTTTAGAGGTTATAGTAGTATAGTATACTATAGTATACTTCTGTAGTAGTRTAGTAGTATCTACCAGCATAAACTGCCTCCTGATTTTTTTTTTTTTTGAGATTTTCCATTAACATGTCTTTTTCTGGACTCATCACCTGTGTTGCTTTCTTCAGAATTGACTTCAATTTTGGTTTACTTTTTTGCRCGAGTAGTTGTATTTTGAAACGTTAACCTTCTGAAGCCTTCAGCCTCCACATCTGTTACTTATTCATAGGGACTGTGCTGCGAGTTAGAGGGCAGAGCAAGCCTCTCCTCCCCGGCTCACCAACGAGAGTCCGCCCCGATGGAAAAGCAGCCTCTGTTTCACCTGATCCTTGGTTTTCTGGCAAGAGTTACACCAAGGAAACCAATTCTTGGTAACATAAAAAAAAAAAAAAAAAAAAAAAAAAAGTTATTTCCTTCATGGCGACTTGTTCGTCAAGCGAGACCTTTGCTCAGGACAGGTCCTTGCAGTATGAGGTCCTTTGGAAAATTCCAGTTGTTGGAGGGCACCTGATTTAAAGGCGGCAGACTGCAAACTTACTTTTAAAACCCTTAGTTTTAAATGGGCTGGTGCTTCCACTCTCTTCATTGGGTCTTTCCCTGGTTGCAGACTCTGCAGATAACTGTGCAGGATTAGACTCTAAAGGATGCAGGTTAACAGCACCGTATTCATTTGAAAGGATTCCCACATCTGAAGCATTTTTTTCAGATAACTTTAATTTAAACCCCATCTTATTTAAAGATTTTGCAGTCACTTTTCTTTGGGAGTTCTAGTAATGGTACAGGCACTACAAAGGATGTACAGAGGATGGTACGATGGAGTGAGATTGGTTTAAAAGGCAGTATATTAAAATGTTTGCCTTCTAGGTTTTGAGGCTTCAGGGCTGATCTTTTCAAGTCTGTGCACTAATGAGAACTAGAAATCTTAAAATATAAATGTGTGGGAGCTGCGGCTTTGAGAAAACACGGAGTCCTTAAAATGTCTTTAATGCATTCAGGTGTATGACAAGCTTTGGCAATGTTTTAGAATTAAAAGGGSACCTGAAATTAGAATACTTGCATTTCTGGAACAGCTTGAGATCCTGGACCTGTGCAAAACCCGTGTGGCTGCATTAAGGCTGTGCTGCCGTACAGCCCTGCCTGCAGAGCCGAGGCGCTTTTTGACGTTCCCGTTTGCCTGTCATACGCTACAGGAGAGCATGCAGAAAAAAAA